>NC_047027.1:30430022-30623153 GCF_902652985.1 Pecten maximus | reverse complement strand
ATCTCCTTTCCTATTCCCCTTCTCTTCCCATGTTATATCACATGTCACCAAAAGTTAAAATTCGGGGCCCCCATTTAAAATCATCATGTCAAATATTTTTATCATGTCACCATGTTATATCATCATGTCGCCATGTTATATCATCATGTTATATCATATTATATCATCATGTCACCATGCTATATCATCATGTCGCCATGTTATATCATCATGTCACCATGTTATATCATCATGTCGCCATGTTATATCATCATATCACCATGTTATATCATCATGTCCTCACCATACTATATCATCATGTCGCCATGTTATATCATCATGTCACCATGTTATATCATCATGTCGCCATGTTATATCATCATGTCATCATATTATATCATCATGTCACCATGCTATATCATCATGTCGCCATGTTATATCATCATGTCACCATGTTATATCATTATGCCGCCATGTTATATCATCATGTCGCCATGTTATATCATCATGTCACCATGTTATATCATTATGTCACCATTTATATCATCATGTGACCATGTTATATCATTATGTCACCATGTTATATCATCATGTCACCATGTTGTATCATCATGTCACCGTGTTATATCATTATGTCGCCATGTTATATCATTATGTTATCATGTTATATCATTATGCCGCCATGTTATATCATCATGTCGCCATGTTATATCATCATGTCATCATATTATATCATCATGTCACCATGTTATATCATTATGTCACCATTTATATCATCATGTGACCATGTTATATCATTATGTCACCATGTTACATCATCATGTCACCATGTTGTATCATCATGTCACCGTGTTATATCATTATGTCGCCATGTTATATCATTATGTTATCATGTTATATCATTATGTCACCATGGTATATCATTATGTTATCATGTTATATCATCATGTCACCATGTTATATCATTATGTCGCCATGTTATAGAATCATGTCACCATGTTATAGAATCATGTCACCATGCTTTGTAATTATGTCACGTGTTATATCATTATGTCACCATGTTATATCATCATGTCACCATGTTATATCATCATATTACCGTATTATATTATCATGTCACCGTGTTATATCATCATGTCACCATGTTATATCATCATGTCACCGTGTTATAGCATCATGTCACCATATTATATCATCATGTCACCATGTTATATCATCATGTCACCATGTTATATCATCATGTCGCTATGTTATATCATCTCACCATGTTATATCATCCTGTCATCGTGTTATATCATCATGTCACCATGTTATATCATCATGTCACCATGTTATATCATCATATTACTATGTTATATTACCATGTCACCATGTTATATCATCATTTCACCATGTTATATCATCATGTCACCATGTTATATCATCATACATGTTATATCATCATGTCACCATGTTATATCATCATGTCCCTATGTTATATCATCATGTCACCATGTTATATTATCATATTACCGTGTTATATTATCGTGTCACCATGTTATATCATCATGTCACCATGTTATATCATCATGTCACCATGTTATATCATCATTTCGCTATGTTATATCATCATGTCACCATGTTATATCATCATGTCACCATGTTATATCATCATATTACCATGTTATATTAACATGTCACCATGTTATATCATCATGTCACCATGTAATATCATCATGTCACCGTGTTATAGCATCATTTCACCATGTTATATCATCATGTCACCATGTTATATCATCATGTCGCTATGTTATATCATCATCTCACCATGTTATATCATCCTGTCATCGTGTTATATCATCATGTCACCATGTTATATCATCATGTCACCATGTTATATCATCATATTACTATGTTATATTACCATGTCACCATGTTATATCATCATGTCACCATGTAATATCATCATGTCACCGTGTTATAGCATCATTTCACCATGTAATATCATCATGTCACCATGTTATATCATAATACATGTTATATCATCATGTCACCATGTTATATCATTATGTCCCTATGTTATATCATCATGTCACCATGTTATATTATCATATTACCGTGTTATATTATCGTGTCACCATGTTATATCATCATGTCACCATGTAAGGTCACCGTGTTATAGCATCATGTCACCATATTATATCATCATGTCACCATGTTATATCATCATGTCACCATGTTATATCATCATTTCGCTATGTTATATCATCATGTCACCATGTTATATCATTATGTCAGCATGTTACATCATCATGTCACCATGTTATATCATCATATTACCATGTTATATTACCATGTCACCATGTTATATCATCATGTCACCATGTAATATCATCATGTCACCGTGTTATAGCATCATTTCACCATGTTATATCATCATGTCGCTATGTTATATCATCATCTCACCATGTTATAGCATCCTGTCACCGTGTTATATCATTATGTCACCATGTTATATCATCATGTCACCATGTTATATCATCATGTCACCGTGTTATATCATGATGTCACCATGTTATATCCTTAGGTCACCATGTTATATCACTATGTCAGCATGTTATATCATCATGTCGCTATGTTGTATCATCATGTGACCATGTTATATCATCATCTCGCCATGTTATATCATCATGTTATATCATATTATATCATCATGTCACCATGTTATATAATCATGTCACCACCACGTTATATCATTATGTCGCCATGTTATATCATCATGTCGCTATGTTATATCATCATGTCAGCATGTTATATCATTATGTCAGCATGTTACATCATTATGTCACCATGTTATATCATCATGTCATCATGTTATATCATCATGTCACCGTGTTACATCACCATGTCGCTATGTTATATCACCATGTCGCTATGTTATATCATCATGTCATCATGTTATATCATCATGTCACCATGTTATATCATCATGTCACCATGTTATATCATCATGTCACCATGTTATATCATCATGTCCCTATGTTATATCATCATGTCACCATGTTGTATCATCATGTCACCATGTTATATCATAATACATGTTATATCATCATGTCACCATGTTATATCATCATGTCCCTATGTTATATCATCATGTCACCATGTTATATTATCATATTACCGTGTTATATTATCGTGTCACCATGTTATATCATCATGTCACCATGTAAGGTCACCGTGTTATAGCATCATGTCACCATATTATATCATCATGTCACCATGTTATATCATCATGTCACCATGTTATATCATCATTTCGCTATGTTATATCATCATGTCACCATGTTATATCATCATGTCACCATGTTATATCATCATATTACCATGTTATATTAACATGTCACCATGTTATATCATCATGTCACCATGTAATATCACATGGTCACCGTGTTATAGCAATCATTTCACATGTTATATCATCATGTCACCATGTTATATCTCCATGTCGCTATTTATATATCATCATCTATCGTTCACCATGTTATTCATCCTGTCCATCGTTTATAAATCATCATGTCACACCAGTTATACTCATCATGGTCACCATGTTATATCATCATATTACTATGTTATATTACCATGTCACCATGTTATATCATCATGTCACCATGTAATATCATCATGTCACCGTGTTATAGCATCATTTCACCATGTTATATCATCATGTCACCATGTTATATCATAATACATGTTATATCATCATGTCACCATGTTATATCATCACATTTCCCCTATGTTACAACAATCATCATGGCCCATGTTATAATTTATCATATTACCGTGGTTATATTATCGTGTCCATCCATTTTATATCATCATGTCAACCCATGTTATATCATCATTTCCGCTTATGTTATAAATCATCATGTCACCCTGTTATATCATCATGTCACCATGTTATATCATCATATTACCATGTTATATTACCATGTCACCATGTTATATCATCATGTCACCATGTAATATCATCATGTCACCGTGTTATAGCATCATTTCATCATGTTATATCATCATGTCGCTATGTTATATCATCATCTCACCATGTTATAGCATCCTGTCACCGTGTTATATCATCATGTCACCATGTTATATCATCATGTCACCGTGTTATATCATGATGTCACCATGTTATATCCTCAGGTCACCATGTTATATCACTATGTCAGCATGTTATATCATCATGTCAGCATGTTATATCATTATGTCAGCATGTTACATCATTATGTCACCATGTTATATCATCATGTCATCATGTTATATCATCATGTCACCGTGTTACATCACCATGTCGCTATGTTATATCACCATGTCGCTATGTTATATCATCATGTCGCTATGTTTTATCATCATGTCATCATGTTATATCATCATGTCACCATATTATATCATCATGTCGCCATGTTATATCATCATGTCACCATGTTATATCATCATGTCGCCATGTTATATCATCATGTCACTATGTTATATCTTCATGTCGCCATGTTATATCATCATGTGACCATGTTATATCATCATATTACCGTGTTATATCATCATGTCGTCACCATGCTATATCATCATTTCACCATGTTATATCATTATGTCACCATGTTATATCATTATGTCACCATGTTATATCATTATGTCACCATGTTATATCATCATGTCATCATGTTATATCATCAAGCGACCATGTTATATCATTATGTCACCATGTTATATCATCATGTCGCCATGTTATATCATCATGTCGCCATGTTATATCTTCATGTCGCCATGTTATATCATCATGTGACCATGATTTATCATCATGTGACCATGATTTATCATCATGTGACCATGTTATATCATCATATTACCGTGTTATATCATCATGTCGTCACCATGTAATATCATCATGTCGTCACCATGCTATATCATCATTTCACCATGTTATATCATTATGTCACCATGTTATATCATTATGTCACCATGTTATATCATTATGTCACCATGTTATATCATCATGTCGCCATGTTATATCATCATGTCACCATGTTATATCATTATGTCACCATGTTATATCATCATGTCACCATGTTATATCATCATTTCACCATGTTATATCATTATGTCACCATGTTATATCATCATGTCACCATGTTATATCATCATTTCACCATGTTATATCATTATGTCACCATGTTATATCATCATATCACTATGTTATATCATTTTGTCACCATGCTATATCATCATGTCGCCATGTTATATCATTATGTCACCATGTTATATCATCATGTCACCATGTTATATCATCATGTCACCATGTTATATCATCATGTCACCATGATTTATCATCATGTGACCATGTTATATCATTATGTCACCATGTTATATCATCATGTGGCCATGTTATATCATCATGACGCCATGTTATATCTTCATGTCACCACGTTATGTTGTCATCTCACCATGTTATATCATCATGTCACCATGTTATATCATCATGTCACCATGTTATATCATCATGTCACCATGTTATATCATCATGTCACCACCATGTTATATCATTATGTCACCATGTTATATCATCATGTCACCATGATTTATCATCATGTGACCATGTTATATCATTATGTCACCATGTTATATCATCATGTCACCATGTTATATCATCATGTCACCATGTTATATCATCATGTCACCATGTTATATCATGATATTACCGTGTTATATCATCATGTCGCCATGTTATATCATCATGTCACCATGTTATTTCATTATGTCACCATGGTATATCATTATGTTATCATGTTATATCATCATGTCACCATGTTATATCATTATGTCGCCATGTTATAGAATCATGTACCATGTTATAGAATCTGTCCACCCTGCTTTGTATTTATGTCAACGTGTTAGATCATTATGTCACCAGTTATCTCATCATGTTCAACCGATGTTATAATCATCATTTTACCGTAATTATATTATCATGGTCCGATGTTATATCATCATGTCACCATGTTATATCATCATTATGTCACGTGTTAATAGCATCAGTCACCATATTAATATCATCAATCATGTCACCATTTTTATAGAATCATCATGTCCACCATGTTATATCATCATGTCCGCATGTTATAATCATCTCACCATGTTATAAATCATCCTGTCTCGTGTTATAATCATCCATGTCACCCCATGTTAATCTCATCATTCACCATGTTATATCATCATTTAACTATTTTACTAAATTACCATGTCAACCATGTTATAATCATCATGTCCCCATGTTATAATATCATGTCACCATGTTATATCATCATACATGTTATAATCATCATGTCACCGACGTTATATCATCATGTCCCTATGTTATATCATCATGTCACCATGTTATATTATCATATTACCGTGTTATATTATCGTGTCACCATGTTATATCATCATGTCACCATGTTATATCATCATGTCACCATGTTATATCATCATTTCGCTATGTTATATCATCATGTCACCATGTTATATCATCATATTACCATGTTATATTAACATGTCACCATGTTATATCATCATGTCACCATGTAATATCATCATGTCACCGTGTTATAGCATCATTTCACCATGTTATATCATCATGTCACCATGTTATATCATTATGTCGCTATGTTATATCATCATCTCACCATGTTATATCATCCTGTCATCGTGTTATATCATCATGTCACCATGTTATATCATCATGTCACCATGTTATATCATCATATTACTATGTTATATTACCATGTCACCATGTTATATCATCATGTCACCATGTAATATCATCATGTCACCGTGTTATAGCATCATTTCACCATGTAATATCATCATGTCACCATGTTATATCATAATACATGTTATATCATCATGTCACCATGTTATATCATCATGTCCCTATGTTATATCATCATGTCACCATGTTATATTATCATATTACCGTGTTATATTATCGTGTCACCATGTTATATCATCATGTCACCATGTAAGGTCACCGTGTTATAGCATCATGTCACCATATTATATCATCATGTCACCATGTTATATCATCATGTCACCATGTTATATCATCATTTCGCTATGTTATATCATCATGTCACCATGTTATATCATCATGTCACCATGTTATATCATCATATTACCATGTTATATTACCATGTCACCATGTTATATCATCATGTCACCATGTAATATCATCATGTCACCGTGTTATAGCATCATTTCATCATGTTATATCATCATGTCGCTATGTTATATCATCATCTCACCATGTTATAGCATCCTGTCACCGTGTTATATCATCATGTCACCATGTTATATCATCATGTCACCGTGTTATATCATGATGTCACCATGTTATATCCTCAGGTCACCATGTTATATCACTATGTCAGCATGTTATATCATCATGTCAGCATGTTATATCATTATGTCAGCATGTTACATCATTATGTCACCATGTTATATCATCATGTCATCATGTTATATCATCATGTCACCGTGTTACATCACCATGTCGCTATGTTATATCACCATGTCGCTATGTTATATCATCATGTCATCATGTTATATCATCATGTCACCATGTTATATCATCATGTCACCATATTATATCATCATGTCGCCATGTTATATCATCATGTCACCATGTTATATCATCATGTCGCCATGTTATATCATCATGTCACTATGTTATATCTTCATGTCGCCATGTTATATCATCATGTGACCATGTTATATCATCATATTACCGTGTTATATCATCATGTCGTCACCATGCTATATCATCATTTCACCATGTTATATCATTATGTCACCATGTTATATCATTATGTCACCATGTTATATCATTATGTCACCATGTTATATCATCATGTCATCATGTTATATCATCATGTGACCATGTTATATCATTATGTCACCATGTTATATCATCATGTCGCCATGTTATATCATCATGTCGCCATGTTATATCTTCATGTCGCCATGTTATATCATCATGTGACCATGATTTATCATCATGTGACCATGATTTATCATCATGTGACCATGTTATATCATCATATTACCGTGTTATATCATCATGTCGTCACCATGTAATATCATCATGTCGTCACCATGCTATATCATCATTTCACCATGTTATATCATTATGTCACCATGTTATATTATTATGTCACCATGTTATATCATTATGTCACCATGTTATATCATCATGTCGCCATGTTATATCATCATGTCACCATGTTATATCATTATGTCACCATGTTATATCATCATGTCACCATGTTATATCATCATTTCACCATGTTATATCATTATGTCACCATGTTATATCATCATATCACTATGTTATATCATTATGTCACCATGTTATATCATCATGTCGCCATGTTATATCATTATGTCACCATGTTATATCATCATGTCACCATGTTATATCATCATGTCACCATGTTATATCATCATGTCACCATGATTTATCATCATGTGACCATTTATATCATTATGTCACCATGTTATATCATCATGTGGCCATGTTATATCATCATGACGCCATGTTATATCTTCATGTCACCACGTTATGTTGTCATCTCACCATATTTTATCATCATGTCACCATGTTATATCATAATGTCACCATGTTATATCATCATGTCACCATGTTATATCATCATGTCACCACCATGTTATATCATTATGTCACCATGTTATATCATCATGTCACCATGATTTATCATCATGTGACCATGTTATATCATTATGTCACCATTTATATCATCATGTCACCATGTTATATCATCATGTCACCATGTTGTATCATCTTGTCACCGTGTTATATCATGATATTACCGTGTTATATCATCATGTCGCCATGTTATATCATCATGTCACCATGTTATTTCATTATGTCACCATGGTATATCATTATGTTATCATGTTATATCATCATGTCACCATGTTATATCATTATGTCGCCATGTTATAGAATCATGTCACCATGTTATAGAATCATGTCACCATGCTTTGTAATTATGTCACGTGTTATATCATTATGTCACCATGTTATATCATCATGTCACCATGTTATATCATCAATTCACCATGTTATATCATCATGTCACCGTGTTATAGCATCATGTCACCATATTATATCATCATGTCACCATGTTATATCATCATGTCACCATGTTATATCAATCATGTCGCTATGTTTATCTCATCTCACATGTTATATCATCCTGTCACATCGTGTTATAATCATCATGTCACCATGTTAGTCTATCATGTCACCATGTTATATCATCATATTACTATGTTATATTACCATGTCACCATGTTATATCATCATTTCACCATGTTATATCATCATGTCACCATGTTATATCATCATACATGTTATATCATCATGTCACCATGTTATATCATCATGTCCCTATGTTATATCATCATGTCACCATGTTATATTATCATATTACCGTGTTATATTATCGTGTCACCATGTTATATCATCATGTCACCATGTCAGGTCACCGTTTTATAGCATCATGTCACCATATTATATCATCATGTCATCATGTTATATCACCATGTCACCATGTTATATCATCATTTCGTTATGTTATATCATCATCTCACCATGTTATATCTACCTGTCACCGTGTTATATCATCATGTCACCATGTTATATCATTATGTCAGCAAGTTATATCATCATGTCACCATATTATATCATCATGTCACCATGTTATATCACCATGTCACCATGTTATATCATCATTTCGCTATGTTATATCATCATCTCACCATGTTATATCTACCTGTCACCGTGTTATATCATCATGTCACCATGTTATATCATCATGTCACCATGTTATATCATCATGTCACCATGTTATATCATTATGTCAGCAAGTTATATCATCATGTCAGCATGTTATATCATTATGTCACCATGTTATATCATCATGTCATCATGTTATATCATTATGTCACCATGTTATATCATCATGTCACCATGTTATATCATCATGTCACCATGTTATATCATCATGTCACCATGATTTATCATCATGTGACCATTTATATCATTATGTCACCATGTTATATCATCATGTGGCCATGTTATATCATCATGACGCCATGTTATATCTTCATGTCACCACGTTATGTTGTCATCTCACCATATTTTATCATCATGTCACCATGTTATATCATAATGTCACCATGTTATATCATCATGTCACCATGTTATATCATCATGTCACCATGTTATATCATTATGTCACCATGTTATATCATCATGTCACCATGATTTATCATCATGTGACCATGTTATATCATTATGTCACCATTTATATCATTATGTCACCATGTTATATCATCATGTCACCATGTTGTATCATCTTGTCACCGTGTTATATCATGATATTACCGTGTTATATCATCATGTCGCCATGTTATATCATCATGTCACCATGTTATTTCATTATGTCACCATGGTATATCATTATGTTATCATGTTATATCATCATGTCACCATGTTATATCATTATGTCGCCATGTTATAGAATCATGTCACCATGTTATAGAATCATGTCACCATGCTTTGTAATTATGTCACGTGTTATATCATTATGTCACCATGTTATATCATCATGTCACCATGTTATATCATCATATTACCGTATTATATTATCATGTCACCGTGTTATATCATCATGTCACCATGTTATATCATCATGTCACCGTGTTATAGCATCATGTCACCATATTATATCATCATGTCACCATGTTATATCATCATGTCACCATGTTATATCATCATGTCGCTATGTTATATCATCTCACCATGTTATATCATCCTGTCATCGTGTTATATCATCATGTCACCATGTTATATCATCATGTCACCATGTTATATCATCATATTACTATGTTATATTACCATGTCACCATGTTATATCATCATTTCACCATGTTATATCATCATGTCACCATGTTATATCATCATACATGTTATATCATCATGTCACCATGTTATATCATCATGTCCCTATGTTATATCATCATGTCACCATGTTATATTATCATATTACCGTGTTATATTATCGTGTCACCATGTTATATCATCATGTCACCATG
The DNA here is from genome assembly GCF_902652985.1 of Pecten maximus. Lineage (NCBI taxonomy): Eukaryota > Metazoa > Mollusca > Bivalvia > Pectinida > Pectinidae > Pecten > Pecten maximus. The sequence goes on along the minus strand of NC_047027.1, from coordinate 30,611,984 downwards.
TCAGGTCACCGTTTTATAGCATCATGTCACCATATTATATCATCATGTCACCATGTTATATCACCATGTCACCATGTTATATCATCATTTCGTTATGTTATATCATCATCTCACCATGTTATATCTACCTGTCACCGTGTTATATCATCATGTCACCATGTTATATCATTATGTCAGCAAGTTATATCATCATGTCACCATATTATATCATCATGTCACCATGTTATATCACCATGTCACCATGTTATATCATCATTTCGCTATGTTATATCATCATCTCACCATGTTATATCTACCTGTCACCGTGTTATATCATCATGTCACCATGTTATATCATCATGTCACCATGTTATATCATCATGTCACCATGTTATATCATTATGTCAGCAAGTTATATCATCATGTCAGCATGTTATATCATTATGTCACCATGTTATATCATCATGTCATCATGTTATATCATTATATCACCATGTATATCATCATGTCACCATGTTATATCATCATGTCACCCTGTTATAGCATCATGTCACCATGCTATAGCATCATGTCACTATGTTATATCATCATGTCGTCATGTTATATCATCATGACGCCATTTTATATCATGTTATATCATCATGTCACCGTGTTATATCATCATGTGACCATGTTATATCATCATGTCACCATGTTATATCATCATGTTCCATGTTATATCATCAGGGTCAGCCATGTTATATCATCATGTCGCACCATGTTATATCATATGTCACCATGTTATATCATCATGTCACCATGTTATATCATCATGTCACCATGTTATATCATCATGTCACCATGTTATATCATCATGTCACCATGTTATATCATCATGTCGCCATGTTATATCATCATGTCGCCATGTTATATCAGCATGTGAACATGTTATATCATCATGTCACCATGTTATATCATCATGTCACCACCATGTTATATCATCATGTCACCATTTTATATCATGTCACCATGTTATATCATCATGTCGCCATGTTATATCATTATGTCACCATGTTATATCATTATGTCACCATGTTATATCATTATGTCGCCATGTTATATCATTATGTCACCATGTTATATCATCTTGTCACCGTATTACATCACCATGTTGCTATGCTATATCATTATGTCACCATGTTATATCATTATGTCATCGTGTTATATCATCATGTCACCATGTTATAGAATCATGTCACCCTATTATAGCATCATGTCACCATGTTATATCATTATGTCACCATGTTATAGCATCATGTCACCATGTTAAATCATCATGTCATCATGTAATTGCATCATGTCACCGTGTTATATCATCCTTTGACCATGTTATACCATCATCTCACCATGTTATAGAATCATGTCACCATGCTTTATAATTATGTCGCCGTGTTATAGAATTATGTCACCATGTTATATCATCATGTCGTCATGCTACATTATCATGGCACAATGTTATATCACCATGTCAGATTGTTATATAATCATGTCACCGTGTTATATCACCATGTCGCTATGTAATATCATTATACCACCATGTATATCATCATGTCACCATGTTATATCATCATGTCACCATGTTATATCATCATGTCACCATGTTATATCATCATCTCACCATGTTATAGAATCATGTCACCATTCTATGGAATTATGTCACGTGTTATATCATTATGTCACCATGTTATATCATGTCGTCATGTTATATCATCATGACGCCATTTTATATCATCATGTCACCACGTAATATCATCATGTCACCATGTTTTATCATTATGTCACCATGTTATATAATCATGTCATCGTATTACATCACCATGTCGCTATGTTATATCATTATGTCACCATGTTATATCATTATGGCATCATGTTATACCATCATGTCACCATGTTATAGAATCATGTCACCATGCTATGGAATTATGTCACCGTGTTATAGAAGTATGTCGCCATGTTATATCAATATGTCACCATGTTATATCATCATGTCGTCATGTTATATCATCATGAAGCCATTTTATATCATCATGTCACCACGTAATATCATCATGTCACCATGTTATATCATCATGTCGCCATGTTATATCATCATGTCACCATATTATATCATCATGTCACCATGTTATATCATCATGTCGCCATGTTATACCATCATGTCACCATGTTATATCATCATGTCACTATGTTATATCATCATTTCAGCATGATATATCATTATGTAACCCTGTTATATCATTATGTCACAAGTACTTAGTGCCAGAACAAAATCGATTGTGATTATTTTAGAAGCTGATCAATACACAGACGTGGAAATACCTCGTGTTTTAAATAAATCATTTGAATTATTATCTAAAGTCAAATAAACTATAATCATCAGCTAAGTAAAGGTTTACCTGAAGTGGTGGGTGGAATTATATATTAAACGTTTATCCAGATTTCCGAATGCTATGTTGACAATTGACTGAACAGTTTGTTGACCATAACAATTCTCTCGAAATTCGATGATTTTTAACACCAACATCATCTCGGTGTTTCCGTAATTTTTAACACATTAAGGCTCCCTTTTTCGAATAAAACAATAGGATACGATGTTCCGTTAATTGCCAACACAGTGTAATCACGCCCTTTAGAAATACATACCAGATTGATCATCAGCTGGGACAATTGGAGTTGTCTCCCTTCCTCAATTGTGTTATTATGTTATATATCAAATATTTAGCACAATGTATCATATGCGCTATGTGTTAGTGATCAAAATATATAGATTTGAATGTCCTGTCGTAGTTGTATTCGATAATTATTTGTAATATATGTACAATTCGTATCCATGTTTGTAAATACATTGCGACCCAGGTATTCATATCATCTAATAGACAACTTTCACAATGATATGTCAGAATATCGGGCCGACTATCACTGCGCTATTGAAACGTTCTTTTTAGAAGCTGTGGGTATTTCTGGCAAGGCGATTGGGTGCCGTAAATCGTGAGTTCGAGGCCCGCTCAGGGCACGAGTCACAAAGTTGTTTTCCTTCGTCAATTGTGTTAATATGTTATGTTGGTGATCCGGAGATATAGATTTGAATTTCCTATAAATATATTTGGCAAATCACTCAAATTCAATTTTCTCTTTATATTCTCTAGATATATCGCTTTTATTTTACGTCCCTGTCATATGTAGAAACGCATACCTATAAGATATCAAGTTTTTATATTAGAAACCAAACAGACGTATCGTGATGTTTATATGTTTTATATGATGGTAAGCGTGGGTCTCTCAGTATAATAAAAACTTGACTTAATATTTGCCACATATCCAGAAATAATATCCTGACATGAGAACCCTGCCACTAGTCATGTGCCCCCTCGACAGTCATTACTAAGCGATGTTATTATTGTTTGATAGTTCAGAAGAATATTTTGTGAATTTCTGTTTGAACGTGTGGTTAACTAACCATATTTTGTCCTGACACATTAAACAAAAACAAAAACTAAGTCACTTTTGGAGAAGGTCGTATACATATGTAAATAAGAAAAAAGAATATGTCCTTGCGGAGGTTAACATATAGAAAATAACAAAATACAAGAATTTACCGCTAGAACTTTCTGCCCTCTCTGGCTTCTTCATGCGGACCGGACATTTTTTTTATTTGAACGTTACTCGAGATGTATGGATTAAGCAATTGTGATGACGTCATAATAACGTGACGTAATAAACAAAGTCGGGACAGATTTGTTGTTAACCTGTAAATGGGAGTTCATGTGCAATTTCCGAAACCATTCCTAATTTCAGAGGACAGAGATTCAATGGAAACATACTTACTTTCTTAAGGAGAACCTGCTTCATACAGATATCAATTAACAAGATTGACTAATTGTGAATGTAAAGTGTGTCCATCTTGTTGTTTAAGGTATGAAAAGTTTAGGGTCAATTTTGAAAATACATTCGGTTTATTACGTTATGAACGGCTAGCCAGTTAAACGCTGCCAATTCTAATATCATATATTTTGAACTATCTAGTTAATTTGCACAGTCTGAAATGTACACTGTCCTTACATACCACATGTTAATATGATAACATTTGCCACGGATACAACACTATAATAGGGTTTCACGAGCGACGAAAATTACAATTCAAAGACCATGTCTCTTTTCTTACATAGACAAAAGCATGTAATGCAAGATTTTATGCATGTTGCAAATATATACCCAGGTACAGTGTATCAAAAGATATATCAGTGTTTTGAATTATTTTAATTATACACAGTCCGGACATACTTATAAGCTCAAAGTGATCATCTGGTCGAGCCGTGAGTTATTGGTTATTAGTGGGGAGTCATTTAGAGACGAAAGTCTGGTCTAATGATTAATCTACTTAATTGTAAGTGAAAAGTATCAATTATGAAATGCATATGCCATCACATAACATGGTATAGATAAGGCTGCTAATGATTCATCCATAGTGCTTTTCATACATGTATATCATCTTTGTTTCCATTATATCCATACTCTTTCCATTTAAATTCATATAGTTATTTATATATGGGTATTGCTTCTGTTGAAATAAATATTCGGTTAAACAGTTCCTATTTTCAATAAATAGTAGTTACCTCCCTTTGATTACTGTAGGCAGCTCCATCATTATTCTGTCGTGTAATACATTTCATTTAAGCATTGATGCCATTTGTTTAGGTTCATCGGGGTATGAAACAGATTCTTACAGACGTTTGCAAACAAAATTTTCTTCATACCCCGATGAAACTTTAAAAAAAAAAGATAACAACGCTTATCTATAATTATTTTTTGAAAATGATTTTCTAATTTAAAACATGTTTATGTACAATTTTACTGGTTTTAAGGTAGACCGACCCTTCGGGTTTCCTCTGATAGATCTCCTTAATTTTATTTCTATTTCAATGTTAATTATGCTCTTATCACAAAAAGCACATAAAAAAACATATGTCACCACGTTCGTTTTACTACCAGGGCCACATAAAGATACGTATTAATTAATAGCTGAACCATATTTTTAAGGATTTTATCTTTCCCCGATAATATTCACCTCAAGCATAAAAAGAAGTTTATATCCTATTTATATCATCAGTATGAGCAATATCATTCATAATTATCAAAAAAAAAAGAGAAGATTCTTTGGATGGTTAACAAAATATGGCTATTTTTTATACGAAAAACCTGTTATTTTTAGTGAAAAATTGATTTAAAAAAATACACGTTTATTTTTTTCCTGAAAAAATGAACAGAAAAATGACCCCCTTTTTTTGCTTAATTAAAAAATTCATATGTATGCTTTAAGAAAAAAAAAATAATAGCACCTCACCATATCACTTTTCACACTATGGCCGTTTACTTTGCTGGTACCCCAAAACTTTTGCTTCAAGTATGGCTCAAATTACCAAATTAGAGCAGTTATTTTGGAATCTGAGATTGATGATTTTTTTTGTTAAATCTTTACCATTTTCTTTCAAAAATTATATTGTAATCTATGTCACTGGTGCTTTCTTTTTTTCTAAAAGAATTTTATTTGTTTGATTTCCCAAACGCAATTAACATTTTCCGGATATTTCCCTCTTTTCCGGATGAAAATTAGAACATTACACTAACGGTCCTTCAGACGCTTGCTTCTAATACGCCATGTCAAACGAAGCGTATCGGTGATACAGAATGCCAGAACATGCACAATATGAGCTTCATTTGCAACGCTAAACAATGTTGCTCGAGTGTCGAGTGTCGAGCGTTCCAACCTATGCGATAATGTAATTTGAATGAAGGCAAAACCTTAGAAGAGCGCAGCAATGACAGTAATCACTTACCGTAACATGTATATACTACCAAATTTTCAGATTTTAGACTTTAGGGGGGGGGGGGGGGGGGGGGGGGGGGGGGAGTAATTTAATAGAATGACACACAAAAAATGCTACAAACTAGGCCAAAATGTAATAGGTGATTATACCCCCCTTTTAAAAAATCTAAATCTAAACATGTAAACACATTGTAACATAAACTATGTATTACATCTAAACATCTATACATGAAAGTATATAGGAAAATTCCTTAGACAGTATGTCTACAGAAAATTGAAATCCCATAGCCCAAGTCATTTTTCCATAGACCCATTTTGTAAACATATTGTTGAAAAGTAGCATTACTGTCACGCAAACGCTTGCATCATTCAGTAATAACACGCTGTTATGGGTTAAAAAAAACTCTATTGTAAGCTCTGATTTCATATGATCATTTGTCAGAAAATATTGGAATGTTGTTTACATGAATTGTAATGTATGTCAGGACTCAAACTTTTCATAGCCATCGGGGCCAACACTAAGAAATTTTACATAGCCTCTATAGCCTCTGGCCATCGGACCACCTTTACTTTCGAACACTGATTTATTGTCAGACAGAATTGTTTATTGTTTGTCCTGATGTGAATTTCATTGTCTTTACTTTGCATTGTTGGATTCCAAATGATCATGCACTTAATAATGGCATCAGTATTCTACTGCCATATTTCTTTGCTACTAACAACGTAAAGGGGCAGACGATACAACAATATTTTCATGATATATATAACAGGAAAACGAATTTAATGCCTCCACAAGGGGTTAAACCCGCGACCCTCTGCTTACTGCTCCGTCGCTCTTTTTCTCAAATTAATACACAACGTCAATTGTCGTATTGTGACGTCACATTTTTTCGCGCCATTCTCGGAATTTCTTCCATATAGGGATTGGATTTCACTTTTATGTTAACCATGCTTTTATGGAGCAATTCCTCTAAGAAGATATTCTATGAGGCGCGCTAGCGCCCCATTAAGAATATATTCTTAGAGAAATTGCTCCATAAAAGCATGGTTAACATAAAAGTGAAATCCAATCCCTATATTTACACTTACGGATGTTGTTTCTATAAGTCTTTGTGATTACAATATTTTTTCTTTGTAAATAAAAAATATCATATAAAAGTCGGACACAGGGGGAGAAGTCAATTATTAGAACAGCCAATGGTGACGCTTCACAACAAATTGAGACATTTTTTTCGTGGTAAAAAATAGTTCTGTTTTTTATTATGATATTAACATAAATTACAAAAACATATTGTTATATTATCATATTTAATATTGTCAAACATGTTATTTTTATACATTCAACAATGGTAAACAAAGCGTGTTGTTTTATTTTAAGAAACATGTGCTTGGAGAAAGTAGTTCCCGTACGCTGTCATATTTTCATATGCAAGTTCAAAGGTCAATGTTTCCATGCAAGAATGGTAAACAAATCGGTCTGGTATTGTTATAAAGTGACAAAACTTTGCAAGTGTAAATATAGAAGAATGAAAAGAATTGTTCGACCAATCACATTTGAGTAGGAAATAAAAAGCTAAACGTTACCACGGTTCGCCTCCCTTCAACATCCCAACATTTGTAGATAGCCACTCATAACTGACATTAAATACACTGGATAACGAATACAAAAGTATACGTGTATTTATGTCGAACCGTTCTCTTTAAAACATATTGATATCCATAACAAAATAGACCCCATGACTGAAAATGTTTACATGTGGTAGGCAGTTTGTTTTAACTCGATGGTACAGCAATGCAATACTGTACATTAACATGTCTTTGTGCAATGAAATTTAATAAATCAAATGATGACTTTCTTAAATGGATAACAGTAAGATAATTTATGTGGGTAATTTGTATGCCTCAATGTCTCCATTAAGATAATTTTGGATTGGAAGGCGGTGTCAAATCTCCTAAAATAACACCCACTTACATCTTGCCTAAATATATTTACATCGCGTTCCTTTATTACTTTGTATAATTTATCTATAAAATGTAACGCCATATAGATAGCTATTGAAAGAGGTCGTTTGATATAAGAAACGTGAAATCGACATTCACTGAAACTTTTCTGTGTCTTCTATAGATGGTTGATGTGTATTAATATATCTAAAAAGGGCGGCATATCAATAAATGTAGATGCTTAATGGATCAATCGTATACATGGGTGGCATTTAATGATTGTACTCATCAATATATAAAGTCTTTTGTCAAAAACCTTCACATTTTGCCTCAATGACTGGAACTGTATGTTTTTTTTAAATTATCCGTCGTATTTCTTGTGTAGCTTTTTATTCCAGAGATGTCGAAATCAATGACGTTGACAAATCTTCAGTGGTTTGGAAGGAGATATGTGTCCATCCTAATCTAATTCGTCATCATCTAAAAGGAAACAAAACCAAAATGTCCATGTTTATTTCGGTTACTATCATTGTTTGAATATATAACAGAAGACTGTTCAATTGAACTGAAAAATAAATATTAATTACGATATCAATATTTCTGGACAATGCCATATCATGTAATATGTGAACCAATTTATGTTTAGTGTAATATTCCGTGTTTCTCGTTACATTCATACTAACTGTTCGAATAATCTCCGTCTGCAGGACAGGGGGTACTTACCACAGGTAGAATGAATCCACAAAGCCGCATTTAATGGTCGGATCTTTACTTAGGTGGATCGTGTTTCATATGAAACAGGTTGTGAGGCCGTCTAGTCCGTGTCTTAGGGAGGAACGCCTTCCTCTTCGTTCCATGAGTCGGGCCTCATGCATGTTCTTCAGTAAGGTAACTAAATGACTGGCTGTTCATTCGTGCTGGTAAACCCTGCAATCTGTAAACGATTATACCACTTGATAGGCTAATTGAGATCGTGAAATGACTGATCGGTTTCAAATATAAATATCATTTAGTGATATATGTATTCGCTACATTTGAATTATACATCAAGTCTAACTGGTTGTCAATTACTTGGTGATGTACATGCATATCAGTAGGGATTTGTTTCACTTTACGGGTTTTAATGCGTTATTATATGCATATTAAATGAATAGTTCACAATTTGTTAAAGATGCGATTGCGTTTATGGATTTTGTCGATGTTATTTCTATCTAGGTAAAGGCCGATCAAAAGACCGTCTACATCTTGCAGTTCGTTTTAAGTAGTTCGGTGTCTACTAAACTAAACAGTGGGCAGAGCAATTCTGACTCATGTTAGTTTTTGCTAAAGCAAATGGACGAATTAAATACTTTCAGTTCCCTTTAAGTGGAACTTGCATTTTAACTTTCAATTAACATATATTTTTGACAAACAAAAAACTAATAGAATTGAACATCATATCTATTATTTCTACGTTCTTAACCTGTAACGACATGTTACGAGTTTAGGACAGGGGAAATAACTCCTGGTATATTAACTGACTAATTTGATATTCTGATAGTTTATCAGCGAAAGACCCTGTAGATATAAGCATAACTGTTTATATTTCAACACTTTGCAATATGTTTGATTTACACCAAGATCTAAAAAGAAGAAAAAAAAAAAAAAAAAAATCCTTTGCAGGCATATATATACCCCAAACAACATTGACTAAAACTACCATATATACAACTATAACGTGACGTCCGGTATTGAGGTTCAAAGGTCATCAAATATAATGGAATAATAGGCATTTTATGTAACCACGTACTCGTTTGCCTACTTTACCGGATCCTTACCTCGAAGCTGTATGGCCTCATGCATGATATTGCCATGGCTTGGTTTAACGTGGTAGTCATCTCTATCCATTGATTCGTCTTCCTAATCTTAGAAAAAAACAAGCCCCAACCGAACTCCACCCAATATAGCCATATGCCTTCTCTCAACGTCCCACACGCTCACTAACACAAGACCAAGATAATAACACACTACACTAACGTCACGTCACACTGGATAATCGATGAAAGACAAAGCACAAAGACAAGGACAAACAATGTTTGTACGATTAGGAGAGATGACACAAAATAAAACAATGCCAATGTGTGTATATATTGTGTTGTGTATAAAAATGTGTAAAATATCAGAGAGAAATATGCTGCAAAGATAAAGTGTGAATATGAAAACTCTAGTTTGATCTGAAATAAAACAATAGAAATGTGATTATTGAAGTTTTATGTTTATCAAGTTATATGAAAAACATATATTACTAAAATCAATTGCACTTTATTATTTAAAACAGATTTATTTCATATATATATATATATATTACGATACCGGCTGATATTCTTTTCGACGCAATGTAATACATCTTGGTTGAGAAAAAAAACAAGCGTCGTTTGGCCTTGTTTTACCGAATGATACTGCAGGATGAAAATAAAAAAAAACAATATTCTTCTGATATCAAAACGCAATTTTTATCCCATCCGGCCTCTAAGAATGTTGCCACTATTCAGACGTAGCATAAACTCTTGCGAGAAAATGAAGAAAAGAAGAAAAAAGGAATATAATGTTGAATAATAGGTGTGATATCTATTCGCGCCTAATAGTATTATTTAGAGATGTCAAAAGTGTACTACAAGGTACACAGGAAGCTGAGATAAACAACCACATGTTTCTATCTAATAATGAAAATAGTAAAGCGTGTCGACTAAATACAATAAATTATACTTTGGTTGAAAGGAGAGAAGAAGTGTTATGTAGTAATTAAATTGTAAAATATGAAGAAACACCATCAGCAATAGCCCATAGTGTTGGCATTAGACCAGCTGTTTACTCGGCTATATCAACCCCCCTCCCCCTGCTATTCAGACAAATATATTCTCCTAAAAATAATATTTCTCCTATTTAAGCAAACTCAATTGATTAAGAGAGAATACTTACAGCGTACATAGAGACTGTATGTTTTGTTTGACTCCCCGATATCATTTCGAGCAGTACAGACGTATGTCCCTTGTTCTGATCTGTCCAGTTGTCCCAGTGACAACACAGGTGAGACAGTAAAGTTGGTGTTGTCCGGTCGTGTCCAGACAAAGGTACAGCCAGGTCTACAGTCTGCTGTACAGGTGATGTCCGGTAACGTGTCCCCCTCATTTCCCGTGAAGGTATCCCCAGGCGTAGACAGAGACACGGATGTGGTAGGACCATCTACATATTACACAATATGTACTAAGAAGTATATGTAAAATAGTGTGTGCATTAGGTAGCCGTTTTTATAACTACTAACGCAAAATCTAGTTCTAGTTCTCAAATCCATTGGTGTAACAAAAACCCACCTAATGGCATATTTACTAATTCATAGAGTAAAAATATCAGCTACTATTCGAAATTACTTTTTTATTATTTTTGTTATGTGCTTAAATAACAACTTGGTTTACAGAATCCTAGTTTGCTACTTACTTATCATCCGTGTACTTACGCTGTACATCCAAGGTAGTCTGTTGTGTGTCCGAAATAATGCTGCCAACCGTGTTGTAAGCAGAACAAACAACGGATTGTCCGTTCATAGCTCTGGTCAGTGTCAGGGTCAGTCTACTCACTGTTACGTAGGACAGGGACGCAGGAGATACAGAAGATGTACTGGATGATGTAAAGTTTACCCCTCCAACTGACCACAGCACACTGGCGGCTGGTCGACAGGGACTGGTAACGCAACTCAAGACAATGGTGTGGTGTTCTGGTGTTGGTGGGGGCGGATTCTGTAGAGTAATGCTGGTCACTTGTTCTGTACAAATGTAAGGTAGGGGACATTTAGTTCGATATTGGTCAGCGGTACAGGCTCCTCCATTAAGACTTAATTTAAAATAAGGCCTCTTGTTAATATAATAACGCAGTGTATTTCAACCGCTTTTCAGTTGACCCTATTGCTTGTGTTGAGCCGTTTATACTGGTTATCATTCGATTGCGCAATTATGTTTATGAGGTCGACCATTATAGAGGAATCTGACTGATGAGGTTCATGACCTATTATTTCATTTATGTAAAAGTCATACTACTGGAAATAGAAATAGCGACAGGTCCAATAAAGTGTTTCCGGTATAAAATTTTCACAATTTTGATTTAAAATCGCATACACAGGTTTCTAGAGGCTTATAAAATATGACTCTAAAACTAAATCTCAATGTATATCACCGGCACTGCAAGGAAACGAGAACAAATTTTGGTTAAATGAGTTAAATATTAATCCTTAAAATCGCTGTGGCCAGACGCATGGACGGATCCCGGTTTATCCAAGAGACGCGTTAGGCGAGGAAGATAAAAATATATGAAAATTTTGCAATGTCAAAGTATTACCGAAAAAGGCCAACAATAGACAGAAAAATGGACAACAGAAATATTATAGTGAAATCGATGCAACGTCCTAAACACTTTTCACTAAATCTCTGTACGTATTACATGTGAAATGAAAAAGTAGCTATACTTTTACTATATCTGGTTGAAAATTACAATAGTAAGATGTGATGTTATATAGGAATGAGTATTTTAATATTTTCATGATTTGTTTTTGTAATCAGCTACTTTCTGATACAGACCTGCCACCATAAGCGTGTAGTTAGCACTGTCCAGTCTTTGATTAGGTAGGTTAAGGTTGGTACGTGTACAGTACCACACAGATCCATGGTCTCCCGTCTGTGGCTGTATGATCCACCGGAACACTGTACCAAGGCCACCAGACGTTACACAGGAACAGACATCCGGTGTACAGGGGACGGGTGGGCTGGCTTTGGTGTTGTAACATTGGTCACCAGCTACTTGTATACTACCTACTGTAGTAGTGACGTCAGGACGGCGGTAAAACTGAACAAAGTTGGCCTCCTCCGGTACATTACACGTCAGTGTAAACTCAGTCCCAGGGACAGCGTACTCAGACGACCCGGTCAGGGTTACAGCATCTGATAAAGACATATTTTTTTCATCAAAGTCATATAATCTTTTTTCATAGGGGCATCTAAATAGCAAGTCAAAAAATGATATTTTACAGGCCTATTAATTCCAACTATGGTCCAATTTCACAAAAAGTAAAATGAACTTTTATTATGTATTATTGCAAACCATGAAAACATGCGAAAAATACATGTTTCAGAGGAATATAATTTTGATTTTGACCTTGAAATGCAAGTGACGGTTGTGAATTGAATCACTTGAATATGGCATATAAGGAAATATTTCAAAAATAAAAAATGCCCCTATAAGACACTATAAAGAACTCTGGACCCGGCAAGAACACTGCTTTAGAAGAAAAAAATGTTCGACCGTTCAGTTTGAGTTGAATATTCCTACTTCTAGAAAAAGGCCCCAAACTCAACAGTTAAAGAGGCCCTTTTTGCTATGATCGGATGTCTAAAAGGTATGATATAGGAGCATTTTCATTGATTGAAACCCATTGGTATATTAACTGTCTTTTTCTGTATATCTTATTCGTGTTTGAAATTGAGCATTATTTTCCTATATAGATGACCCTTTAACAAACGAACATAATGTTACTCAGGTCCCCGTTGCTACCATTCATACAAAACGTATCACCATTCTCCAAAGGATACACTAAAGCAAATGCAGACAAAATGACTTCATCATCACAGAAGGCTTTAAAAGTTATATTCCTCTATATAAACTTTTGGTCACTGACGCACTGTCACATTAGTATCGGACCCATCATTTCATTACCGGACAGAGTATGAATAGTCATAGATATGCACATATATGTGTTTTAAGAACCCGGAGAAGAAACACCGGCCTACGGTCAGTACCTGCGGTTGCCAGGTACTGACCGTAGGCCCGTGGTTTTTCTCCGGATACTCCGGCTTTCATCCGCCTCCAAACCTGGCACGTCCTTAATTGACCATAGCTGTTAATAGGACGTTATACAAAATAAACCAAACCAAACACATATATATAATTTCCCTTGCATGAAGATTCTAAGAGTTGGAAGTATACAATCTCCCGAAAAAAACCCATTCCAGCTCGGGTGTGCGGCCATCATTTCATCTATTATTCAGTACTTAGAAAAAGTGAATCAAGTAATAGCGACATCATGAACACGCGTCAACCGATTTGATATGTTTTGTTATATCGGTGATCTCGTTCAAATCTATCATTTGCCATGAATGTTTAATTGTTTGTAGATAATCACCATTTAAGAGGGAATGTCAATAACGATCAAGAGATTGTGGCAAGATATGGAAAGTGTTTAAATGCTTTAGAATCAGAAATATTGGTCATTTAAGCATTGAACTGCTTTCAGTTGGAAGTTATGGGCTGATGAATGCCAACTGGACAAAGGCAAATTTAATGAAGCGACCTAGCGCTTCATGTTCAATTTGTCTTTGTCCAGTTGGCATTCATCAGCCCGTAACTTCCAACTAAAAGCAGTTCAATGCTTATATTTACATTTGACAAATAATTTGAAAGACTATATCAAGGAATTTTACACTGATAATGAATGGACAAATTATTATCGTCAAAGACGGAACAGCCTTTTCGACAGCCATCTTTCGTTATCGCCGACGTGACAATTATGACGTCACTATAATAATGACGTCATAATAAAGACTTGGGAGTTATGGACTCATACCTTCCAATTGAGCTTGGTAAAGTTATATAGTGGGGCTGCAGTGTAAATGTAAATGTAACATAATATCATGCAAGGCACCAAATATTTAAATGATTCGAAACCAATAAGTTTTAAACCATGTGAGACTAAATCTCATAACATCAACTTGGCCTTTTGGGCTATATAATAAAATTTGTCCTATCAACTACCTATTAAAGTAAGGTTATTAGGTGAAACAAGCATTGCTAATTTTGTCTGTATCATTTGCCAGCCAATTTTTCAAAACCGATATTTTTCTTAGCAGATTTTAATGTAAACGTGTTTTGTCGCTATTATATATTCATGCAGTCTTTATTTCGAGCTTAGTTTCCATGCTCTGAAATAGGGGGAAATATAATCGTCGAATGACCTTGTTTTGACTTACGCCATGTACTGCCTCACCCGGATTTACTCATGACCCAAGCATCAAGTTGCAAGACATGAAGCAGATAGTTATAGTTCCGTGTAAGTTTGTTTGTGTACAGGACACACTGTCTCGTCTTAACACATGTGTGAGGTTCAAGTTGCAAGTGATCTATGAAGTAGATAATGACTTTTAGATAGAATGCATTTATCATAACAATTAAACTAGAATTACGTCAGTGATAATAAAGGTGCTCAGAATAAAAGTTGGTGACAGACACACAGTTCAGATAATTTCTGATAATAAAACCTGTATTTTTTCTCTTTTTATATATGAATATTGTGTTGCATTAAAAAAAAATCAAATGCTAGATATTGAGTTTAAAGAATATCACTCCATCAAAAACACATCAACATAATAACAGGTCCTTAAGCCATACCGAAGACCGTACTGTATTTCAGGCGATGTAAAGATTTCTTGACGATATGGAAGAAAGCGTTACTTAGGGCACAAGTTTTACAATGTATCACGAAATCCTCGTAATTGAATACTGACATACTTTACAATATCCGAACGTACAATGTATTTGGACATAATCATGTATTTACAGCATAAAGCTGATGTTTATTCCAGGCTGCTTGAATTAGGAATGCACATGTTATAACTACCTCAGTTTTAATTTCATCCAAGAGAAAATAGTTGTCCAGTCAAATCAATGCCGTGAATAACTGCTTAAGGATGCCGGAACCAACCCAGACTAGTCTGTTTAAGTACTGGGGTCGTGACTGTCAACTCCATGCATATTAACATACTGTAAGTGGTCTGAATAGATCGTAATGTTACTTAAATGAAAATAATTTACTTTAAATACGTATTGACATTGTTTTCTTTGAATTATTTTCTATACTTATTTGCTGGAACAGATGCTGTTAACAGGAATACTTTACTGTGCGGTTGGTAAATCGGTAAGATGGAACCAGCGTTGTAATATACAGCCAATTATGACCTCCGTAGTTATGTGAAATGTACCCTATTAAGGGAAGATTTTGACAAGTTTGTAATATGTACATTTAGGAAACATATGAATGTTATGATATAGAACAGATTCGTGACTATTCTGTAATTGACACCTAAGTTAATTTGTATTGAAGCATATAACATAACATATTGCACTTCGCTCTGTACTGTCACTGTTTAGTCGTATTTAAAAAATAGTAAGAAAATTGTATCCTTGTTAACCTGCATCCTGTACTTATCAGGTAATATGATAGCGCCGTGGGAAACCATGCATATTGTGTCTTGACATAACCGGTTTTGCATGCAGAAAAAATGCAAATGATATACGTAGACCTTGTGCGGATGTTTTGTAACAAATAAAAAAAAAAAAAACTCGTTCAAGGTGAACGAGTTTCCTCATACATATTAAATACAGTATCATAACCTTGACCTGCCCTATCACCGCTTTATACCCAACATATGATAGTTCTCTGACTACCTTTCTGGTTGCACAACGCTTCCTATAGTTCGCGGTTCTGTTGTTTATCAATATCGTTTTCAGTCATTCTAGTTTGGTAATGCACAATTTCTCTCGATATAATCTACAGGTACCTTGTAAGTAAGAGCATACGTAGCATACATAATAGAAGCGATTAGTAATCAATCAAATGGTGCTGTAAACTCAACTAATAAGTTTAACCACACACATAAATGTAATCAAGCATTGAACTGTTACCAAATGGTAAGATACAGTCGATATGAATACAATTTGGGTGGCAGATAAATAGAATGTCGCCCGTTAGGGCGACACGAAATATTTATCTGTCACCCAAATTGTATTCATATCAACTGTATACTATCATTTGGTAACAGTTCAATGCTTATATTTACATTCATAAAGATTGTTTATTTACTGTAGGTTATGACGCGTTTAAATTTGCCGCTTACCCTATCACTGACGTCATCAAGTTCAAACACCGGAACAGCTGAAATTTCCAGAAGGAATAATATAGTCCCTGATGACTTTGTTAATAGCAAACACATAAGATGGTTTTTGCACAATTTGGCTTTATTTTTTATTTTATATACGTTTGTAGGTATCGTCAAATTGTTCACAATTGCATGATTTCTGATTGTTTAAAATCGAAACTGTTTTTTCTGCGCAATGATATACAGTTAACATTTAGAAGTGATACGGCGTTGAACGTGCATTGCACAGGACCGACTCGACTCCTCGGAAACACTCATGTTTCTATCGACTTGATTTACGTTATTTTAAGAAGAATATCAGCTCTTGAATTTTAAATGAAAGTCGCCTTCACAGTAGGGGAAAACGATTCCAAGGATATTTCATTCGAAAAGATTCCAGTATAACCGATCACATTAGTGTCGATAACTTAGCAGAACATTTTCAACTTCACAGGGGCTCGATTTTGTAAGGTAGGCCTTTGACATCAGTTAATAACCGCAATACTAAAATCCAATAGGCCTACACATACACAACTTGAAACCATATCGATACTCCCGATATTTATACAAGATTGTTTTTATAAATACATTACTTTTATTGTTGTTGTGTTTTGCATTTCTGAAAATTCGGAACGAGCCCCTGTGAGTGTGACGACATTGACAATTTGATCATATTTCGTATAGATCAAGAGTGGCACTTATAGTAATTTCGGGTTGACTACATTTTTTCAATTATAAAATGATACTCTCATAACTTGTAACGTTGCTTTATTTTTCGTTGTGGCTTCTGTAAATAAATGCTAGCATTCCAAAGCTCTCTAGGACGAAAGTAACTGGCGGCCATTGTTTAACCTACAACACTTGGAGCTGTATTCCTACACTGACCGAATCACTGTAAATTGCAGTATACAGTCTCATTAATACAATTTGGTTTACTAACGACATATAGGCAATTAAATGCAACACAGAAAGTAAATATTAGTGTATGTTAATTCAGCGTTATATTAAAGAAACAGAACGTTTTCTAATCATCATCAGTATTGACATCACGTTATTTGTGTATACAAGTAAAACATAAATAAATAAACGAATAATAAAACTACAATATCAAAGTGACATACATACCAACTGAGGATAACATGAAAACCAGGATAAACATCCCGTATAAAGATCACTACAAGTTGTAAATACTATTAGCTGTTCCTCAGATGGACAAACTCGGTTATCTTTCTGTGTAAAATGTACAGACATATGTACTGTGTTAGAGCTTCATGGTCTACTGGTCTGTGTAACTCAAAACGGCCTGTAGCATATGCGTATATATGTGTAAAACGCGCTATATAGAATATGTCTGTATCCCATAGTGTTCGTACCATCGTAAACGCAATACATCACCGTTAATTCGTATATAATAACATTATTAAGTTTGTGTTTTTGAATCCCACCACTATGATAAAATATGATACATCAACATTCGAATAGCATAACATTAAAAGAAAGAGATAGAGAGTTGACAGGATAAGGATATATGTCAACTATTAATTGCATTCGCTACTTGTCCGTTGCATCATCGGATATATATTCCATATAAAAATGATATCAGTGTTATTTTAGACACTATGTGGCAATGATGTGATGCATTGTATTTGTTTATTATTATTTATTACGGAGATACAAATGTATATTAGAGTAACAGGACGCTCTTCGACTCTTATTTGATGTATATCAAAGACATCTAGAGTGCATATTTGATAAACAAGATGAATTCTGTCTTTATAAGGATTATAATGATTATAATGATTATGTTTATTTCAAATTAGTTTCATGTTTGGGAATTGTCATTTTAGGTCAACAATTATGGTATTTTGCAGTTTTTAAAAAAGTTTTTAAAGTGGATGCCATAGTTTTAAGTGTATGAAAACCGTAGAACATATCAGTTATCAATTATTTTTTTCAGAATAAGGTATGTTTTAATAAACACTGCTACCGGATGGCAATCGGCGTATAATAATTATAATGTAGTATTTTAACTATGAAAGGGGAGGGGGGGGGGGGGGGGGGGGGGGGGGGGGAGTATAGGAAGAATAGGAGTATAATTGAATGTGAAATGAAAATGCACTGTATAAGTTAACGAACAAGCATATGACACTGATTAAAAGCATGCCTTTTGACATGTTCCCGTAACTCCTTTGCTATCAAGAGTAAATTTTTGAACATGTTTACAAATAGCCTCGTTTGATTGTATATATTACCATACACATGGCTTTCGCATGTAATATTTCTATACCGTAATGGATATCTTGGCATCGTATTTCTTTGTACATTATGAATTGGACAAGGAAAGTGAAATATGTCCATATCGACACGATGGACTGCCAGAAAAGTTGACACGAAATAAACCATTATTGAGATTACTGACATAGTTAGGAACATCACAATTAATAATGATACCTCTCTCTTTTTACTTCCCCACCCCCAAATTAAGATTACCAAAGAACATATCGTAACAAATTTGAATAGAATTATTGTCAATAACTTTAAATATATGAAAACATTAATAAAAAGTATTGTTTTATAATCCATTTTAAAAATAAGGAAAATAATAATGATCATTTTGTAGCTTTTAGATTTGTTCCTTTTTGTGTCCGACTAAAAATCAAATCATATGGCCGACTTGAAGCTCGATTTCAGATAAAAAATAATGCCTTTAAAATAACGAAATAAAGAAAAATTTGTCTGTACATTTTGCAAATATCGTGGAAAACAGATAATGCAAAGTGCTGTCTTCCCCATCAGTTTGACATAGCGAATGTTCTACTCGCTCTATGTCGGCGCATTTCTGCTTTCTCAGAGTCGAACGCAGCAATGACAGAAAACAAGCCAGTTACCAAAGAGAGACAACTCTTAGACGTCAATGCTTCTCACACAACTGACTCAGCAAATCAGCTGGTGTTTCACTTGAACCAAGTCCCTGAAGAAAATAGGTTTCTTTGGTTAGTAGCTATTTACTGAGTAAATAACACATGCAATGGGTACTTTCTATATACGGGAATAAAGAGTAGGGTCTTGAGGTTCTAAAAATCAAAAATATACACTCCTTGTATAAACAGAAAGATGTAGGATTCCAGGTGTAAACAGGCGGGAATTCCCAAGTCGGGGGTTCCCCTGTCCACTGTAAATATCAGGTTTGCTGTCTTCCAAGTACTTGTGACATCTTATGTGCTATTAAACCTATCCAATAACATCATTTGTTCTGGAAGGGAAATCTTCAAGCTATAATTTCATATAAATTTTCCAATATTTGAACTTCAAATGAGCGATTGAGAGGATGGTGTCATTGGTAATAACATTTAGTGAAATAATTAGTTTTGTGATACCTTGATAGGGCAAACTGAATGGAGACAGTAAGACGTGCATAACAGGTCCGGCGTGATATCACTTAACACTTGTATGAAGTTGTTATCAGGCCTGACACCGACTCAGCGTTGCGGAATGGAAATTATGATTTACTTCATCGTCTTTCTAGCAACATCACTACCTGGTAAGTTTTATTTACGTATTGATACTTATATTACAACTTTTTGTTTAGTGGATGAAGAAACTTGCATTCTGAACGATAGGGTACTGTATTTGGTGTAAGGGTGTAGTCCCTACACAGATCACGAATCCTGAAGTAATGATATACATGCATACATATATACATGGGGTCTAGTAAGTAATAACGACGGTATAGTCCAATAAAGGTACTGGATTCTAACAAACAGATGTTCGCTGTAATAGAAATAGAGAATTATAGATAGTGGTAACGACGACAGTATATATATAGTTATATACATGAAATTAAAAACACACACCAGAAAATCATATGTATTTATATAATTACCACAATGTATCATATCACTATATTTTGGTGATCAGAAGGTAAAGTTTTAAAGTTTTCTAACGTAGTTGTACTGTGATGAATATTTATAATATCTGTACAATTCGCATCCATGCATGTAATTACATTGCGATCCAGGTATTCATATCATCATGTCAGAGTATCGGGCCGACCATCAATGCGCCATTGAAACACTATTTTTTAAGAACACCGATGCGGCGCAGCGGTATAAGTTGCGGGTATTTCTGGCTAGGCGGTTGGATGCTATAGATCGTGATTTCGAGGCCCGGTCACGACAGAAGTCGTGAAGCTGTCTTCCTTCGTTATTTGTTTTGTTTTACTATTATATATTCATGTATTACCTCTCTTTTCGTAATATATTTTATGGAGTAAATAGGCCCTAAACTTACTTTAGTTGACATATAATTGGAAAGTTGGCCGTGTTAACAGAATTAATACCAAGGGAGGTTACTGCAAGATGTGATGAAATCAATTCAAGCGTATAGAAATAGAGATAGTTTTTAACAAGTCGCGTTTGTGATTCTGTCCAGGCCAAAGCATAACTTATATTTCAAATAGGTAGACCATGCTTTATCCCTGTACTGTTGAATTAAGCTGCGATAGTTTCAATATGTTGGAACAGGGTTTTACACCCGACGTCTGTCTATATATAGGTACGAGGATTGTATTAAAGGTAGGCCTTGAAAGAAAAGGACACTATTCAATGTGAAATTTAGTTCATAATATTCTTTGCCATAATGGAAATGTGGTTGTTTAATGCAAATGAAGGTGAAACATCCAAATGATTTTGATGTCATACCAAAATAGTACAGAAGGAAAAGTCCAGGGAATCCTAGACCCCCATCTATTTTACATCAGTTGTTTGAAAAATTCTATAAAGGATAATAAGATATGAGATTACAGACGATTTGAATAGAAATAATCTGATATCCGAGAACCAAAGGGGTTTAGAAACATCATGTACTAAACAGTTGTTAGCAGCACTTGAGTGTTAGTCTTATGCCTCGAATCATGACATCTTAGACTACAGAAAGGTCTTTGATAATATAATGTCCAACTTATAAACTAAGAAACCTTAAGGTTACGTATGGTACTTTTTGAAAAAAAAAGATTTTGTAAGCGACTTGACACATGGAGTTGTAGTAAACGGGCAACATTCGTCTACCGAGCAAGGGACTAGTGGATTACCTCATGGTAGCGTACTTGGACCAGTTATATTCCTTACCAGAAACTCTACACAGTCAAGATGTTTAATGATTATGTAAAAAAAAGAAAAAAAAATACAAATCATCAACCTACATGTATAGAGAGGATAGTAGGTAACATCACAGCCACTACTTCATGACATTGATAAAGTTAATATGTCACCTTAGGTACACTAGTGCTATAAAAGACCAAGCAGCCATTGAAAAGGTCCTAAAGCGAGCAACCAAATAAATCCCTCTCTTAAGTTAAATAACCTCAATTACACGGGGAGAATTAGATAACTAGGTTTAACCAACACTAGAGTATAGCAGAATACGGGCATATATTGATAGAAGTGTGGTTTCCAACATGCTTCAGAATGTTTTCTCTTGTTAAATGATCACTTCTATCTAGATAGATTATGCTTTTACAATGGAATGAAATATTCTCGATATACCAAACTGGCGTGTTAAAAGAGTTGAATACTGTTTACCAAGAACAACAGGCGATCGTTGATGGTTTCCGTTGGTCGGGTGAGGTGGTCGAGAAGTCAGCATGTCAATATAATCAGCTGGAATCTCAACATAAGGGTTAAGATATTGTATTGTGCTTAACAGACGATGATAAACAATTCCCGTCAGGTTGTAAACCTTTATTGTGTTTCAACCTAAAACAAACAATCAACTATAATAATTCGTGCAACCTAGCCGGGCGCTCATAGGCGGTACAGAATCAAAACATAAACGCATTTAGTATCACGACAACAATAACCAAAAATCGTAAAATTGCTTCATTTCAACATCTCAGAGTAGGAATTAACTTGCAGTTCAGTACATTGTCACATAATCACCAAATGTACAAACACTCACGCATTGACGGGTCCATTTTCCACAATGTCCGATAGATGTTGTAGGCCGTGTCGCGGCTTCCATGTCACATTAACCGGTTTCACTAAATGCCAACCTGGCAGAGTCATACCACAAGGCAGCGACAAGTTACGAGAAGAATAAACTGGTTATTTACAATACACTCCCCCCACAAAGTTATGATTGTTCTTCAACCGGAAGGATAAGTACCAGTCTATGCACAGAACGGCGAATGATGCTGTCCGTAGTACCACAGTACCCCTTTCCAGGATCTTGGGATTTGTACCGAAGTTCGACATCCCTGACTTTCCCGTCTTTCCCGGGAGTTGCCTCGCACACCTGTGCAAGTTTCCACTGACCTCTGACTGCATTGCTGTCTTGCACGAGAACAATGTCACCTACGAGTAAGTTCCTCTTGGATGTGTGCCATTTCTGGCGTATAATGAGCGTAGGAAAGAAGTCTCTGATCCACCTTTTCCAAAAAACATCCACCACTTGCTGGACGAATTTCCACCGAACTTTGAAGCTTTCCTTCGTCGACCAAGTTCCTGGTGGAACTCTGATGGAAGCACGACCAAGAAGCAGATCATTAGGGCAGAGGTATGAGCCTTCATTGGGATCGCTGTTCTTCTTTCCAATAGGACGCTCATTGAGAGAGTTGGCTGCTTCAAACAAAACTGTTTGAAGCTCGGTGAAGGACATGACACTGTCGCCAATCGCGGAGGCGAGGCATTTTTTCACCGACTTGATAAGAGATTCACAGCATCCATTCTCCCAGGGCGAGTCGGCGGATTTGTTGAACTCCCATTCCAGTCCGTGGTTCACGCCGAACAATTCAATCTGCTGCCAGTTAAGGTCGATCTCTGAAAGTACTTTGCTAGCAGCAACAAGTTGAGTTCCACAATCGGATCTGAGCTTCTTGGGATAACCACGCAAAGATACAAATCTACGAAGTACCATCATGAAGCCATCCGTGCTGTAACTATCCGCGAGATCCAAATACACTCCTCTGGATGTAAGGCAAGTGAAAATCACACCGTATGCCTTGCCATGAGTTCTCTTTTTTACAGTATCCCTAATTGTGAACGGTCCGAACAGGTCGACCGCAGTGAAGGAGAATGCCGGTGATGGTCTCAGTCTATCCAATGGCAGGGACCCCATGGCTTGAGTATGACAGATCTTCTCCTTTCTCCTGCAGGTCACACATTGCCTCTTGATCATTTTAAGGAATTTCCTCGCTCCTGGTACCCAATATTTGCTTCTCAGTTTAGCAGTGTGGCCTCTACCCCAGTATGATCTTCGTTGTGGCATGATTTCATGACCAGCTCTGTAAACTTGGCCTTCGGAGGAAGGAGGATGAATTCGGTTTGATTCCAGGTAGCCTTCATCCACTCAGACAACCTTGACCCAACGACGATGAAACCATCAGGATTGCGGATAACGCCGAGACGTTGATAGGCCATTTTCCAGTCTGGACGCATATCGTTTTGCGTATATTTGATCCACATCCGTTCAGCTTCATTAATCTCACAACTTGAGATAATCTTAGCATTTTGTCGCAATGTCCCCCTTTTGACAATTCGCATCAACAAGGCGGTAACGCGAAATAACGTACGCGTTTCTTTGAAACATTCCAGGTTCACGTCCTCTAACGAGGTTTGTTCAGATCGACATGCATCATCGACAATCGAAATGTCTCCAACCGCCACATGTCCGATTATATCTGGTAAAGGTTCTCCCTCCAGGTTAAATGTACGACTAATAGGCCATTCTTCAAGAGGCATTTTCAAAAATGCTGGGCCTGTCTGCCAAGCAGATTCCATATCCAGATTCTTAGGAGCCGTGACCCTGGTGGTGAGGTCAGCAGGGTTGTCATTTCCAGATACCCACCACCATTCGTCTGGACTGGACTTGGATTGTATCTCCGCTACCCTGGTAGCGGTGAAAGTGCCGAATCCATAGCTCTCCTTTTGTATTTGAGCTTGTACAATCATAGAATCTACAATGTGAAACACGCGCTCAAATCGGAGTTTCGATCCATTCAAAAGTTTCTCCCTCAAGCGAACTCCTATCACAGCACCACACAGTTCTAGACGAGGTATCGACAATTGCCGAGTAGGTGCGATCCTATTTTTTGCTGCAATGAGGTTTGTACTCACTATCTCGTTTCTGGTCTCCCATCTGATATACGCACATGCGCCAAATGCTTCCTTGCTGCCATCCGAAAAAACAATCAGGATAGGGTTACCCTTGACACAATCTGGTTTGATACATCGAGGAAATTCGAGTGTTTCAACCACAAATAAGTCGGAAAAGAATTTGATCCACTCCTTCCGCATGTCCTCGTCCATAGCGGAATCCCAAGTCTGACGTCCTCCTGTCTCCCCGACCGTATCTCTTTTGCATAACGCTCTCATGAGGAGTTTGGCGCATAATATGAATGGTGTTATCAGTCCTAGAGGATCGAATATGCTTGAGACTTGGCTTAAAACCATTCGGTGAGTCAAACGCTGCGGAATTTGATTTGGAATATCTCCTTCAGAAAGATTTTGCTCTTGGTGGATTTTTTTGACCTTTGGAGAAAAGTTGAGTCTAGCTTTGTATTTAAAGGTATCCGTCTTCGGATCCCATATCATCCCAAGAACCTTCTCCTGAGTATTCACATTGTTGCCTAGCGCTGTGGACATTCCAGATAATGTCCAGTGCTTCACCTTAAATCCTCCCTTTTCCAATACAACATCAATGTCTTCAGACAAGTTTTTGGCTGCTGAGGTACTGTCTGTCGAACACAAAATGTCATCCACGTAGCTGTTTTCCTTAATGATTTGTGTGACTTCCGGATACAATTCCTTAGCCAGTTCTGCCGTTTTCAGTAGTGCCATAGATGCAATAGCCCCACTTGGTCGATCTCCAAACGTCACGGCTTCCATAACGTAGTGGTCAGGCTCTTTCCCTTGATCCATGTCCCGCCACAAGAACCTGTGAGTATGTTGATCAGATTCACTCATTTTCACAGAATTATACATTTTCGATATGTCTCCGGCCATGCCAACCTGTCCTTCACGGAACCTTATGAGCACAGACATAAGATCGTTAACTATGTTGGGACCCTTGGCCCAGTAGTCGTTGAGAGAGTGGCCCATAAATGAGGCTGATGAGTTGAAGACTATTCGGAGAGGAGTCGACCTTGAATCAGGTTTCAACACCTCGTGATGTGGCAAGTAATGTACTGGACCATCGTATTCATCGATTTCCCTCTCTGACAGTTTACGAGCAACTTTCCTCTTTACCATATCTCTTATCTGGTCGTGATATAACTTGGCATAGTCTGGATCCTAAGCAGCCTTCGTTCTGTAGACACCATTCTTGCCTTCGCTGCGACGAAATTGTTGGGTAGTACACCTGGATCCCTTATCCATGGATATGAGGCTGTCCACCGTTTTTCTTCAGAATTGTAGTTCAATCCCCTCTGGATCAGGTTCATCTCCCTTTCTTCCTGGATGGTATAGTCCTTCCCTCCCGGCGGACATTTCCCACACTTGCATCCTCCACATTTAGGTGTACATTGAGTTCCCAGACTTTCTATGTCAAAGAATTGTACGAGATCCTTCGAGACACATTGATCGTTTTTCAACAAAAGTTCATCTCTGTTCTGATATGATCCACATCCAGATGCGAAGAGAATGTATACAAGGTTGCAAATTTTCCCAGCTGAAGAAAGGAGATCATGCTTCCCTCTGAGACAGTACCCAAACTGGTTTCTCATCAACTGAAGGCTTCCTACTTCCTGGATCTTTTCTGGTAGCAGGGAACAGCAGTCAGTTCCTATGAGGAGATCGACTTTACCGGTAGGCCTCTTGACATCATCAATGTTTATATCATGAAACAACGGCACTACATTTGATACATCAACGTCCCCAACGTCAGCAGTCACTTCGTCCATTCCGTATGCCTGGATTGTACAAACACGACCTTTGGTATCGACGAGTGGCACAGTGTATTCCTTACTGGGTATTACATCCGTTACATTGCCGACTTTGGTAATAGATAGTGTTATTTTCTTTCCACTCAATCCCAATCGGCGAGCAGAGGCATGCGTAATTAGAGACATGTTCGCTCCTGGATCCCATAGCACGGTCATTAGCGCATTGTTGGATGTTACACGGCTAACCATTAATAATGTGTTTCCTTTACTAGCATTGCCTTTATTCACAGAGTTAGCAGCATTGTGACACGACATGCCGCTGACAGGAATAAATGACTGATGAAGGAGAGGATGATGGCTCTGAGTACATCCTTCGACTCCACAGGTATTATGGTTAAGACACCGACTAGAGATGTGACCTTGTCTCAAACAACCGAAACATCCTCCATTTCTACGGGTACAATCCAACTTTTCCTTAGGTTGCAACTGACCAAATCCAGTGCACATCTCGATTGTGTGATTGTCAGTTCCATGAAACCAACAGGCTTTTTGAATGTTTGCTTTTCTTTGATGATCCCGACCTTTACTATCTGCCAATACCTGGGCCACTTGAGCCAATCCCTGCACAACTTGTTCTAGCATTTGTCCTTGGCGATCAAGTTGATCTTGCATGGTAGGTTGCGTGTCACCAGACTGGGTCTCATCTGCAGAAGAAGAATGAACTTTGCCCTGCTGATATCTGTTTTCTGTCTCTCTCATGTCATCATTTATGTATTCAATAGCCTGCTTTTCCTCCAATAAGAAGTTGAGGAATGTCTTAAATGTACTTCCGGGTGAATTCACACTGGAACGCTGTTTTTTTAAGGCCCATTCTCTTTTCTGAACACCAGGGAGAAGACGTTCAATCTGACTTATCATGGTCGAAGTCCCCATTTCTCCTTCTAGGCCTGTCTTCTTCAAGTCTAGCCAGCAGTTTTCCACTACCTCTATCAGCGACACTAATCCTCTATGGTCCCCTTCCTTGACTGTTTTCAAAGTTTTCAATTCACAAAGTACTGCGTCAGATAACTTTTCGGGTCTGCCATATTTGATATCTAAACGACGGAACATCTCTCTAAAGTCATCATCCACACCCTTGACACAAGACAAGGCTACACCACTCAAACATTTCTTCAGTGCAAACGGATCTTCCCCATACGACGGAACCATATGTCTTTCATAGTCTCTTTTAAAACTAGGATAGTCACGTATCTTTCCAGAGAATTCAGGAGTATCAAGTTTCTTAACTTTCATAGTCTGGGTGACGAGTTTTTTAGTTTCAACTTGTTTTTCTTCCGTTTTTTTAGACAGCATTGACTTGATATCACAAAGCTCCTTGTATATTGAATCCATATCACTCTGGAGCTCCTTTATTCTGTCCGAATCAATTTCATCGTCAAGTAGCTCTAAGAAGTCTGTCGTGCGTGCATCAAGCTCATTGTATGACATCTCCAAGTCCTTTACAATTTCCCGTAACACAGGAATGGGAGGCGCTTCGTGTAACGATTCATTAAATCTGCGGCAGATTCTATGAAATCTCCCCTTGGCAGCGCTCCTCTTCCTTTTTGCTGTTACCTCATCCATTTCCCTGCGTTGAAATGTATTGCGCTTAACAGACGATGATAAACAATTCCCGTCAGGTTGTAAACCTTTATTGTGTTTCAACCTAAAACAAACAATCAACTATAATAATTCGTGCAACCTAGCCGGGCGCTCATAGGCGGTACAGAATCAAAACATAAACGCATTTAGTATCACGACAACAATAACCAAAAATCGTAAAATTGCTTCATTTCAACATCTCAGAGTAGGAATTAACTTGCAGTTCAGTACATTGTCACATAATCACCAAATGTACAAACACTCACGCATTGACGGGTCCATTTTCCACAATGTCCGATAGATGTTGTAGGCCGTGTCGCGGCTTCCATGTCACATTAACCGGTTTCACTAAATGCCAACCTGGCAGAGTCATACCACAAGGCAGCGACAAGTTACGAGAAGAATAAACTGGTTATTTACAATACAGATATTTACTTATCAGATAATGTGAACAAATACGTGGGGACCAGAGACACCACAGTTTGTGATGAAAGATGAGTTGGTGTGTTGCTCGCTCGGGCAAAATGGTTCAGTTTTGATAGAAACTATTCATCCATTGTTTAGATTCACAAACACCTGAATCTCATGATCATCAGTGAAGTGTGTATTGGGGAGGTCTTATGTTTCAAGCAAATGTCTTTGTTTTGATCTCTCTCCCTAAAGACAGCTTCACAACCCGCGCTATTATGTCTCCGTCATTCTACAGTTTTGTAAATAGAATAGATGAGTTTGAATACTATATTTAAAATCATGGACAGAAAATCTATTTCCTTGAAGAAGATATAAAAGGTTATGTCAAAAGATCAATGAGATTGTGGGAAAGAATTGCATATTTTGTTCAATATCGGCCTTGCTATATTTGTATTTAACGTTCTAATTATAATTAACAACAATGGTTATTTATCTTTTTACAGGATTAGGGTAAGTGATCAATGTCTCTATGCGCTAAATAATAAGCATTGATGTCAATTTTATTTTAATTTCATCGGGGTATGAAACAAATTTTGTTTGCAAACTGTATGAATCCGCGTAGCGGATTCTTACAGAAGTTTGCAAACGAAATTTGTTTCATACCCCGATGAACCTAAAATAAAATTGACATCAACGCTGATAATTAATTTTTGAAAATGATTTTCTAATCTAAAACATGTTTTACGCACAATTTTACTGGTTTTAAATGGGATTCTCAAATCAACACGCAACGTCAATTGTCGTATTGTGACGTCACATTTTTCGCGCCATTCTCGGAATTTCTTTCATAGAAGAATGAAAAGATTTTTTCGACCAATCACATTTGAGTATTTACCATGAAAACAAAGACAAAAATAATTATTTTCCATTGAACTGAATGTGGAATGACATTAAAAATCACAAAATGCATTAAATTAAAAATTATAAGCGGTACACTTACTAATCTTTTGCATTTTTGCATTAGTTTATGGTTCAAACTTTCCTTTTTCGTTAAAATAGATATATATTTATTTTGTGACAATCTTCCTTTAGTTTAGTAATGTAGTTACGTAATTAGTTTATTAGAAAAAGTGCACCATCGATTAACTTGTGATACATGTATAAGCAAAGGGAACCAACTTTGATTGCACAGGGCAATGTACCAGTGAGCGACTGTTTTGCTTTGGAAGTACTGATATGGTCTCTGAGAGTTAAATATACATAATTAATTCAGAAATCATAAAATGATATCCCGTCATGGGCTGAAACTGAAAGTTGAGTGTTTCAATTGTGTACGAGATTATGTATGGGTATGAATGCAGTACATCAAAAATCAGTGCCGAGACTGTCACTATCTGCATTAACAACATTTTCAGCACGGTGAAAAATGAAATGTATGGACAGATGTGGAATGTTATTGTCGATCAGAATCACAATTATTGTACATGTTCATACAATTGCTTTAGTTGATCTATAATGAGTATATCTTGAAATAGGCTATACTTTAATTTTGTCCAGTTTAACGCAGGCGATGTTCTTTCTTCAAAAACAACATGTTGGGAGAGTGGGAATAAACCGTATTAATGTGGCTCGATCCATCGGACTAGAAAGGCAGGATCAGATAGGTGAAATAGAGGTTAATAATTTTGAACTGTTACCTGTCCATGAACGAGTGAATGGATTGTGATGAAATTTTGTCTGGAGCATTAATAGACGAAAGAGATCAAAGG
The DNA here is from genome assembly GCF_902652985.1 of Pecten maximus. NCBI lineage: Eukaryota > Metazoa > Mollusca > Bivalvia > Pectinida > Pectinidae > Pecten > Pecten maximus. Next base: position 30,581,513 of record NC_047027.1, on the reverse strand, counting down.
GTGTATATATACTGGATGTGACCGGAGAAAGGAGCCTAATATGGGATTTATAGCAAAACAAACACAAAAACAAAAAGAAACAAACAACAAAAAACAAAAAACAAAGCAAACAAACAAAAATTAAACTTTTCTTTTAAAATTGTTTTTAGGATTTCCTCTGTCTGTGGATTCAGCCATTGTTGGGAGAGGCAGCTGATAATGTAGGAAGGAAAACATTCATAGTAGGATAGCTGAAATAACTAGGCGAGCGATGAAGGCTCGCTTGTACTCTTGTGATTCTCGTTGTATACATGAATTGGGATGTATTTGTATTGTGTCAATAATTTCTATGTTGTGTTTAATACACATTTGATCTGTCGAAAAAGTTCATATCTAAGTTGCCTTTTAAGAATGGTACATGCTTTTTTTACGGATTCAGGAACATTCAAATTGGGGTAGAGTGTCTTTTTGTGCAAACTGGCTGTAGTGTTTGGCTTCAGACAGGCCATCTGTTCAGTAAACAATGAGACAACATTCTGTATGTGCCAAATTAAGGGTCAGTTTAGCAAATTCTATTAATTCCTTCTTCTTCGTCTGCTGTAAGAATAAAAGGATCGGGTCTGAAGCATTCTTATGCGAAGAAGAACCAATCCTCGGTGGGCCTGCCTGCACAGGGGCCAGAGTGGTTAGGTACAAAAAAGGGAATGATTTTAAATAATTCTTCTATGCTCTCATTTAAGACACCTGTGTTTCTCTTAGTACTTTTATTAATTTTAACATTTTTTTTCAGATCAAACACTAGGATATGATGTTTCCTTGAATAGGAATTTTGCTGTATCGGGTGAATCTCTAGAAATACATCTAAACATCGGAACAATACATTCAGTGGTAGCCTTGAGAAGACCAAATGGATCAGTAGCTGGACACTGTTTAGCACCAATCGGAGGTGTCAGTGGAGGATGCACTACAGGTTTAACACAGGATTTAACAACTGGAATAACGACATACAATATAACATCTGTATCACGGGCCACAGATCAAGGTGTTTGGACAAGTACACATGGGATTGATACTGGAAACATTAGCATTACAGTTTATGGTAAGTATTTATTTATATAAAGAAATTCAATAAGCAAATTACATGTATACCTCAAAATGCTCTGTTGTTGTTGATTTATTTGTTTCCGTATTGTTTATAGGCAAATCGATGCATAGAAATAATATAAGAACATTTTGATAATTTATCCTGTAAAATGCTCGATTGATAACATTGATGTTTGGTGTTGTTTTTACTGTCTCTACACGAGATTGGGGATATTTTGTTTGGTCACCATGATCGACCTTATATTGAATGCCATGAAACCATCATCACACAACTGCTGTATAATTAGTTTAGATTAGTTGTTTTATCGGAGTACTGTCACATTTGCAGTCAGTGAAGTGCAAAATTTCTGGGAAGGCGTTTCTTGTCATAGAAAACTAACAACATAATCAATATTGGGTTATCTGGAGAGGTCTCCCAGATTCTCGAGATTACCAAATATTTGATCAAGACGGTCCGTTGAATATGATACCTTGAGTAAATGAGAACATATTTTCATATAACATAGTATGTGGCCTTATATCATCAAGATGTTGGACGATGGCCGCGATAGCTCAGTCGGTTTGAGCGCCGGTCACATAATCTCATTTGTAAATCAGAGGGTTCAACCCTCCCTATATGTGTTAGTTTGTGTGCCGTGATAATCTGGCTGATCTATGTTGTTGTGGTTGTGTCCTTGATGAGAATGACGTCTTATCCTAATTAAACTCAATTACTACAAAGAGGCCGCGCCTCAAAATGACCATGGCTAATCACCGGGAAAATAAACCCAGCAACCCGAGCTGATTCAACTGTAACCTGCAGTGTTTTGGCCCTTTGTAGAATTATTTTATTGAACTTTCTATGTAGCATTACACCATAATAAGATATCTGGTGACTACGTAACTGATATAAATGAACATATGAGGTAGCTTTATTTTAATACGGTCTTGAACAATTTCCTAATTGAGACAAACACATTCCATACCTTCCAACATGAGACAAAATTCGCCTTTAATTTCATGTAATTTATTGCCTTTCGAGAGGATAGCCTGAATTTCCGTATGCCTTCTTTCACTCCAGTATTTCGGTCTTTGCCATGTTTGTTTACAACTCTGATTTTTTTTAACGAGATATTATGACATATGGCTTAACATAGCGATCCATTTTGACTGATTGATCACGTGAATGGGTATTGTTGACGTTTGCTGTGTAACCAAATGAGTTTCTGATCAGAAACTGTATCAATTTGGTTTCTACTTAACGTGTTGGCTTACTTAAAGCTGTCAATAAGTTTAAACAGTTTAAAATATAATGATTATTTCTTACTCTGAGTTACACAAATACGAATTTATAATTTTGTGGCATAATTTAATAAAAAGTTAAAGAGCCATGATAATTAGAGCTCTTGATACCAACAAAAGTAATTTTATCGCCAACACCTTGGTTTCAGGGTTGATGAATCAGAGCTGGATTTAAAAATGTGTGTCATTCATTCTCTCCTATAAAAAGGTACCTGTCAATCACCCTCTCCTGTAAAGATACATGTCAATCATCCTGTCCTATAAAGATACCTGTCAATCATCCTCTCCCATAAAAATACATGTCAATCACACTCTCCTATAAAGATACATGTCAATCATCCTCTCCTAAAATATATCAGTATAAAGATATATGTCAATCATCCTCTCCTATGAAGATACTTGTCAATCATCATCTCCTATAAAGATACTGGTCAATCATCCTCTGCTATAAAGATACATGTCAAACACCCTCCCCTATAAAGATACATGTCAATTACCCTCTCCTATAAATATACCTGTCAATCATTCTCTCCTATAAAGATACCTGTCAATCATCCTCCCCTATAAAGATACCTGTCAATCACTCCCTCCTATAAAGATACCTGTCAATCATCCTCTCCTATAAAGATACCTGTCAATCACCCTCTCCTATAAAGATAATTGTCAATCATTCTCTCCTATAAAGATACATGTCAATCACCCTCTCCTAAAAAGATACATGTCAATCATCCTCTCATATAAAGATATCTGTCAATCATTACCTCCTATAAAGATACATGTCAATCATTCTCTCCTATAAAGATACCTGTCAATCACCCTCTTCTATAAAGATACCTGTCAATCATTCTCTCCTATAAAGATACATGTCAATCACCCTCTCCTAAAAAGATACATGTCAATCATCCTCTCCTATAAAGATACCTGTCAATCATCCTCTGCTATAAAGATGCATGTCAATCATTCTCTCATTTAAAGATACCTGTCAATCATTCTCTCCTATAAAGATACCTCTCAATCATTCTCCCCTCTTAAGGTACCTGTCAATCATTCTCTCCTATAAATACAAATGTCAATCAATATCTCCTATAAAGATACATGTCAATAATCCTCTCGAATAAAGATGCCTGTCAATCCTCCTCTCCTATAAAGATACATGTCAATCATTATCTCCTATAAAGATACCTGTCAATCATCCTCTCCTATAAACATACATGTCAATCAGTATCCCCTCTTCAGATACCTGCCAATCATTCTCTCTTATAAATATACATGTCAATCATCCTCCCCTATAAAGATACCTGTCAATCATCGTTTCCTATAAAGATACCTGTCACTCATTATCTCCTATAAAGATACTTGTCAATCATTCTCTCCAATAAAGATACCTGTCAATCATTACCTCCTATAAATATACCCGTCAATCACTCTCCCCTATAAAGATACATGTCAATCATTCTCTCCTATCAAGATACTTGTCAATCACAGTCTCCGATAAATATACCTGTCAATCATCGTCTCCTACAAAGTTACCTGTAAATCACCCTCTCCTATAAATATACATGTCAATCATCCTTTCCTATAAAGATACCCGTCAAAATTCCTCCCCTATAAATATACATGTCAATCACTCTCTCCTATCAAAATACATGTCAATCATCCTTTCCTATAAAGACACCTGTCAATCATTATCTCCTATAAAGATACCTGTCAATCATCCTCTCCTATTAAGAAACCTGTCAATCATTCTCTCCTATAAAGATACATGTCAATCATTATCTCCGATAAAGATACATGTCAATCATTCTCTCCTATAAAGATACTTGTCAATCATTCTCCCCTCTTAAGGTACCTGTCAATTATTCTCTCCTATAAAGATTCCTGTCAATCATTCTCTACTATTAAGATACCTGTCAATCATTATCTCCGATAAAGATACATGTCATTCATCCTCTCCTTTAAAGATACATGTCAATAATTCTCCCCTCTTAAGGTACCTGTCAATTATTCTCTCCTATAAAGATTCCTGTCAATCATTCTCTCCAATAAAGATACCTGTCAATCATTACCTCCTATAAATATACCCGTCAATCACTCTCCCCTATAAAGATACATGTCAATCATTCTCTCCTATCAAGATACTTGTCAATCACAGTCTCCGATAAATATACCTGTCAATCATCGTCTCCTACAAAGTTACCTGTAAATCACCCTCTCCTATAAATATACATGTCAATCATCCTCTCCTATAAAGATACCTGTCAAAATTCCTCCCCTATAAACATACATGTCAATCATTCTCTCCTATAAAGATACCTGTCAATCATCCTCTCCTATAAAGGTACCTGTCAATTATTCTCTCCTATAAATATTCCTGTCAATCATTCTCTACTATTAAGATACCTGTCAATCATTATCTCCGATAAAGATACATGTCATTCATCCTCTCCTTTAAAGATACATGTCAATCATCATCTCCTATAAAGATACCTGTCAATCACAGTCTCCTTTAAAGAAACATGTCAATCATCCTCTCCTATAAAGGTACATGTCAATTATCCTCTCATATAAAGATACCTGTCAATTACTTTCTCCTATAAACATACATGTCAGTCACTCTCTCCTATCAAAATACATGTCAATCATCCTTTCCTATAAAGACACCTGTCAATCATTCTCTCCTATAAAGATACCCGTCAATCATTCACTACTATAAAGATACATGTCAATCACTCTCTCCTATAAAGATACTTGTCAATCATTCTCTCCTATAAAGATACCAGTCAATCATCCTCTCCTATAAAGATACTTGTCAATCACCGTCTCAGATAAATATACCTGTCAATCATCGTTTCCTACAAAGTTACCTGTAAATCACCCTCTCCTTTAAATGTACATGTCAATCATCCTCTCCTCTAAATATACCTGTCAATCATTCTCTCCTATAAAGATACCTGTTAATCATCCTCTCCTCAAAAGATACATGTCAATCACCCTCTCCTATAAAGCTATCTGTCAATCATTATCTCCGATAAAGATACATGTTAATCACCATCTCCTATAAAAATACCTGTCAATCATCCTCTAATATAAAGATACCTGTCAATCATTCTTTCCAATAAAGATACCTGTCAATAATCCTCTCCTAAAAAGATGAATGTAAGTCATCCTGTCTTATAAAGATACATGTCAATCACCCTCTCCTATAAAGACATCAGTCAATCACCCTCTCCTATAAAGATACCTGTCAATCATGCTCTCCTATAAAGATACCTATCAATCACTATCTCCTATAAAGATACATGTCAATCACCCTCTCCTATTAAGATACATGTCAATCACCCTCTCCTATAAAGATACATGTCACTCATCCTCTCCTGTAAAGATACCTGTCAATCATCCTCTACTAAGACGTATCAGTATTAATATACCTGTGAATCATCCTCTCCTATAAAGATACCTGTCAATCATCCTGTCTGATAAAGATACCTGTCAATCATCATATCCTATTAAAAAACCGTCAATCATTCTCTTTATAAAGATACCTGTCAATCACTCTCCTATAAAGATACATGTCAATTATCATTTCCTATCAATATACCTGTCAATTATTCTCTCCTATCAATACAAATGTCAATCAATATCTCCTATACAGATACCAGTCAATCATTCTCCCCTCTTAATATACCTGCCAATCATTAACTCCGATAAAGATACATGTGAATCATCCTCTCCTATAAAGATACCTGTCAATCATCCTCTCCTCTAAATATACCTGTCAATCATTCTCTCCTATAAAGATACCTGTTAATCATCCTCTCCTCAAAAGATACATGTCAATCACCCTCTCCTATAAAGCTATCTGTCAATCATTATCTCCGATAAAGATACATGTTAATCACCATCTCCTATAAAAATACCTGTCAATCATCCTCTAATATAAAGATACCTGTCAATCATTCTTTCCAATAAAGATACCTGTCAATAATCCTCTCCTAAAAGATGAATGTAAGTCATCCTGTCCTATAAAGATACATGTCAATCACCCTCTCCTATAAAGACATCAGTCAATCACCCTCTCCTATAAAGATACCTGTCAATCATGCTCTCCTATAAAGATACCTATCAATCACTATCTCCTATAAAGATACATGTCAATCACCCTCTCCTATTAAGATACATGTCAATCACCCTCTCCTATAAAGATACATGTCACTCATCCTCTCCTGTAAAGATACCTGTCAATCATCCTCTGCTAAGACGTATCAGTATTAATATACCTGTGAATCATCCTCTCCTATAAAGATACCTGTCAATCATCCTGTCTGATAAAGATACCTGTCAATCATCATATCCTATTAAAAAACCGTCAATCATTCTCTTTTATAAAGATACCTGTCAATCACTCTCCTATAAAGATACATGTCAATTATCATTTCCTATCAATATACCTGTCAATTATTCTCTCCTATCAATACAAATGTCAATCAATATCTCCTATACAGATACCAGTCAATCATTCTCCCCTCTTAATATACCTGCCAATCATTAACTCCGATAAAGATACATGTGAATCATCCTCTCCTATAAAGATACCTGTCAATCATCCTCTCCTCTAAATATACCTGTCAATCATTCTCTCCTATAAAGATACCTGTTAATCATCCTCTCCTCAAAAGATACATGTCAATCACCCTCTCCTATAAAGCTATCTGTCAATCATTATCTCCGAAAAAGATACATGTTAATCACCATCTCCTATAAAAATACCTGTCAATCATCCTCTAATATAAAGATACCTGTCAATCATTCTTTCCAATAAAGATACCTGTCAATAATCCTCTCCTAAAAAGATGAATGTAAGTCATCCTGTCCTATAAAGATACATGTCAATCACCCTCTCCTATAAAGACATCAGTCAATCACCCTCTCCTATAAAGATACCTGTCAATCATGCTCTCCTATAAAGATACCTATCAATCACTATCTCCTATAAAGATACATGTCAATCACCCTCTCCTATTAAGATACATGTCAATCACCCTCTCCTATAAAGATACATGTCACTCATCCTCTCCTGTAAAGATACCTGTCAATCATCCTCTACTAAGACGTATCAGTATTAATATACCTGTGGATCATCCTCTCCTATAAAGATACCTGTCAATCATCCTGTCTGATAAAGATACCTGTCAATCATCATATCCTATTAAAAAACCGTCAATCATTCTCTTTTATAAAGATACCTGTCAATCACTCTCCTATAAAGATACATGTCAATTATCATTTCCTATCAATATACCTGTCAATTATTCTCTCCTATCAATACAAATGTCAATCAATATCTCCTATACAGATACCAGTCAATCATTCTCCCCTCTTAATATATCTGCCAATCATTAACTCCGATAAAGATACATGTCAATCATCCTCTCCTATAAAGATACCTGTCAATCATTATCCCCTCTTAATATACCTGCCAATCATTCTGTCCTATAAAAGTACCTGTCAATCATCCTGTCCTGTTAAGAGACCCGTCAATCATCCTTTCCTATAAAGATACCTGTCAATCATTATCTCCTATAAATATACCTGTCAATTATTCTCTCCTATAAATACAAATGTCAATCAATCTCTCCTATAAAGATACCTGTCAATCATTCTCTCCTATAAATATACCTGTCAATCATTCTCTCCTATAAAGATTCATGTCAATCACTCTCTCCTATAAAGATACATGTCAATCATCCTCTCCTATAAAGATACATGTCAATCACCCTCTCCTATAAAGATACCTGTCAATCCTCCTCTCTTATAAAGATGCCTGTCAATCATGCTCTCCTATAAAGATACCTATCATTTATTCTCTCCTATCAAGATACATGTCAATCACCCTCTCCTATAAAGATACATGTCAATCACCCTCTCCTATAAAGATACATGTCAATCATCCTCTCTTATAAAGATATATGTCAATGATCCTCTACTAAGACGTATCAGTATTAAGATACCTGTGAATCATCCTCTCCTTTAAAGATACCTGTCAATCATCCTGTCTTATAAAGATACCAGTCAATCATCATATCCTATTAAAAAACCCGCCAATCATTCTCTTTTATAAAGATACCTGTCAATCACTCTCCTATAAAGATACATGTCAATTATCATTTCCTATCAATATACCTGTCAATTATTCTCTTCTATCAATACAAATGTCAATCATCCTCTCCTATAAAGATACCAGTCAATCATTCTCCCCTCTTAAGATACCTGCCAATCATCCTTTCCTATCAAGATACCTGTCAATCATCATCTCCTATCAACATACTTGTCAATCATTCTCTCCTATAAAGATACCTGTCAATCATCCTCTCCTGTTAAGAGACCCGTCAATCATCCTTTACTATAAAGATACCTGTCAATCATTATCTCCTATAAATACACCTGTCAATTATTCTCTCCTATAAATACAAATGTCAATCAGTCTCTCCTATAAATATACCTGTCAATCATTCTCTCCAATAAATATACCTGTCAATCATTCTCTCCTATAAAGATACATGTCAATCACTCTCTCCTATAAAGATACATGTCAATCATCCTCTCCTATAAAGATTGTATGTCAATCGCTCTCTCCTATCAAGATACATGTCAATTATCCTCTCCTATAAACATACTTGTCAATCATTCTCTCCTATAAAGATACCTGTCAGTCATCCTCTCCTGTAAAGAGACCCGTCAATCATCCTTTCCTATAAAGATACCTGTCAATCATTCTCTCCTATCAATATACCTGTCAATTATTCTCTCCTATAAATACAAATGTCAATCAATCTCTCCTATACAGATACCTATCAATCATTCTCTCCTATAAATATACCTGTCAATCATTCTCTCCTATAAAGATACATGTCAATCACTCTCTCCTATAAAGATACATGTCAATCATCCTCTCCTATAAAGATACATGTCAATCATTATCCCCTCTTACGATGCCTGCCAATCATTCTCCCCTATCAAAATTCCTGTCAATCATCCTCTCCTATAAATATTCCTGTCAATCATTATCTCCTATAAAGATACCTGTCAATCATATTTTCCTATAAAGATACATGTCAATCATCTTCTCCTATAAAGATACCTGTCAATCATCCTGTCTTATAAAGATACCTGTCAATCATCATATCCTATTAAAAAACCGTCAATCATTCTCTTTTATAAAGATACCTGTCAATCACTCTCCTATAAAGATACATGTCAATTATCATTTCCTATCAATATAACTGTCAATTATTCTCTCCTATGAATACAAATGTCAATCAATATCTCCTATACAGATACCAGTCAATCATTCTCCCCTCTTAAGATACCTGTCAATCATTAACTCCGATAAAGATACCTGTCAATCATCCTCTCCTATAAAAGTACCTGTCAATCATCCTCTCCTGTTAAGAGACCCGTTTACCATCCTTTCCTATAAAGATACCTGTCAATCATTATCTCCTATAAATATACCTGTCAATTATTCTCTCCCTGTATCAATACAAATGTCAATCACTCTCTCCTATAAAGATACATGTCAATCATCCTCTCCTATAAAGATACCTGCAATCACCCTCTCCTATAACGAATACTATCAGTCATTCTCTCCCTCTCAAGATACATGAGCAATCCCTCATCTCCTATAAGCGATAACATGTCAATTTACCCTCTCCTCATACAGATACATGTCATAATCATGTCCTCCTTATAAAAAAAAAGGATATATGTCAGTGATACCTCTACTAAGACGTATCCGTATTAAGATACCTGTGAATCATCACTTCCTAATAAAGTTACCTGTCATCCAATCCTGTCTTATAAAAGAAGAAACCAGTCAATCATCATATCTATAAAAAAAAAAACCGATCAATCATTCTCTTTTTACAAAGATACGGTATCAATCACTCTCCTATAAAGAGTAACAGGCAATTATCATTTCTTCAAATACCTGGGAATTATCTCTCTATCAATATACTTGTCAATCACAGTCTCCGATACATATACCTGTCAATCATCGTCTCCTACAAAGTTACCTGTAAATCACCCTCTCCTATAAATATAATGTTAATCATCCTCTCCTATAAAGATACATGTCAATCATCCTCTCCTATAAAGATACCTGTCAAACATCCTCCCCTATAAACATACATGTCAGTCACTCTCTCCTATCAAAATACATGTCAATCATCCTTTCCTATAAAGACACCTGTCAATCATTCTCTCCTATAAAGATACCCGTCAATCATTCACTACTGTAAAGATACCTGTCAATCATCCTCTACTAAGACGTATCAGTATTAATATACCTGTGAATCATCCTCTCCTATAAAGATACCTGTCAATCATCCTGTCTGATAAAGATACCTGTCAATCATCATATCCTATTAAAAAACCGTCAATCATTCTCTTTTATAAAGATACCTGTTAATCACTCTCCTATCAATATACCTGTCAATTATTCTCTCCTATCAATACAAATGTCAATCAATATCTCCTATACAGATACCAGTCAATCATTCTCCCCTCTTAATATACCTGCCAATCATTAACTCCGATAAAGATACATGTCAATCATCCTCTCCTATAAAGATACATGTCAATCATTATCCCCTCTTAATATACCTGCCAATCATTCTGTCCTATAAAAGTACCTGTCAATCATCCTGTCCTGTTAAGAGACCCGTCAATCATCCTTTCCTATAAAGATACCTGTCAATCATTATCTCCTATAAATATACCTGTCAATTATTCTCTCCTATAAATACAAATGTCAATCAGTCTCTCCTATAAAGATACCTGTCAATCATTCTCTCCTATAAATATACCTGTCAATCATTCTCTCCTATAAAGATTCATGTCAATCACTCTCTCCTATAAAGATACATGTCAATCATCATCTCCTATAAAGATGCATGTCAATCGCTCTCTCCTATCAAGATACATGTCAATTATCCTCTCCTATAAACATACTTGTCAATCATTCTCTCCTATAAAGATACCTGTCAGTCATCCTCTCCTGTAAAGAGACCCGTCAATCATCCTTTCCTATAAAGATACCTGTCAATCATTCTCTCCTATCAATATACCTGTCAATTATTCTCTCCTATAAATACAAATGTCAATCAATCTCTCCTATACAGATACCTATCAATCATTCTCTCCTATAAATATACCTGTCAATCATTCTCTCCTATAAAGATACATGTCAATCACTCTCTCCTATAAAGATACATGTCAATCATCCTCTCCTATAAAGATACATGTCAATCATTATCCCCTCTTACGATGCCTGCCAATCATTCTCCCCTATCAAAATTCCTGTCAATCATCCTCTCCTATAAAGATACATGTCACTCATCCTCTCCTGTAAAGATACCTGTCAATCATCCTCTACTAAGACGTATCATTATTAATATACCTGTGAATCATCCTCTCCTATAAAGATACCTGTCAATCATCCTGTCTGATAAAGATACCTGTCAATCATCATATCCTATTAAAAAAACCCGTCAATCATTCTCATTTATAAAGATACATGTCAATCACTCCCCTATAAAGATACATGTCAATTATCATTTCCTATAAATATACCTGTCAATTATTCTTTCCTATGAATACAAATGTCAATCAATATATCCTGTACAGATACCAGTCAATCATGCTCCCCTCTTAAGATACCTGTCAATCATTAACTCCGATAAAGATACATGTCAATCATCCTCTCCTATAAAGATACCTGTCAATCATTATCCCCTCTTAATATACCTGCCAATCATTCTGTCCTATAAAAAATACCTGTCAATCATCCTCTCCTGTAAAGAGACCCGTAAATCATCCTTTCCTATAAAGATACATGTCAATCATTATCTCCTATCAATATACCTGTCAATTATTCTCTCCTATAAATACAAATGTCAATCAGTCTCTCCTATAAAGATACCTGTCAATCATTCTCTCCTATAAATATACCTGTCAATCATTCTCTCCTATAAAGATTCATGTCAATCACTCTCTCCTATAAAGATACATGTCAATCATCCTCTCTTATAAAGATACATGTCAATCAACCTCTCCTATAAAGATACCTGTCAATCCTCCTCTCCTATAAAGATACCTGTCAATCATGCTCTGCTATAAAGATTCCTGTCAATCATTCTCTACTATTAAGATACCTGTCAATCATTATCTCCGATAAAGATACATGTCATTCATCCTCTCCTTTAAAGATACATGTCAATCATCATCTCCTATAAAGATACCTGTCAATCATTTTCTCCTATAAAGAAACATGTCAATCATCCTCTCCTATAAAGGTACATGTCAATTATCCTCTCATATAAAGATACCTGTCAATTACTTTCTCTTATAAAGATACATGTCAATTACCATCTCCTATAAAGATACATGTCAATCATCATCTCCTATAAAGACACCTGTCAATCATTCTCTCCTATCAAGATACTTGTCAATCACAGTCTCCGATACATATACCTGTCAATCATCGTCTCCTACAAAGTTACCTGTAAATCACCCTCTCCTATAAATATAAATGTTAATCATCCTCTCCTATAAAGATACATGTCAATCATCCTCTCCTATAAAGATACCTGTCAAACATCCTCCCCTATAAACATACATGTCAGTCACTCTCTCCTATCAAAATACATGTCAATCATCCTTTCCTATAAAGACACCTGTCAATCATTCTCTCCTATAAAGATACCCGTCAATCATTCACTACTGTAAAGATACCTGTCAATCATCCTCTACTAAGACGTATCAGTATTAATATACCTGTGAATCATCCTCTCCTATAAAGATACCTGTCAATCATCCTGTCTGATAAAGATACCTGTCAATCATCATATCCTATTAAAAAACCGTCAATCATTCTCTTTTATAAAGATACCTGTCAATCACTCTCCTATAAAGATACATGTCAATTATCATTTCCTATCAATATACCTGTCAATTATTCTCTCCTATCAATACAAATGTCAATCAATATCTCCTATACAGATACCAGTCAATCATTCTCCCCTCTTAATATACCTGCCAATCATTAACTCCGATAAAGATACATGTCAATCATCCTCTCCTATAAAGATACATGTCAATCATTATCCCCTCTTAATATACCTGCCAATCATTCTGTCCTATAAAAGTACCTGTCAATCATCCTGTCCTGTTAAGAGACCCGTCAATCATCCTTTCCTATAAAGATACCTGTCAATCATTATCTCCTATAAATATACCTGTCAATTATTCTCTCCTATAAATACAAATGTCAATCAGTCTCTCCTATAAAGATACCTGTCAATCATTCTCTCCTATAAATATACCTGTCAATCATTCTCTCCTATAAAGATTCATGTCAATCACTCTCTCCTATAAAGATACATGTCAATCATCCTCTCCTATAAAGATACATGTCAATCACCCTCTCCTATAAAGATACCTGTCAATCCTCCTCTCTTATAAAGATGCCTGTCAATCATGCTCTCCTATAAAGATACCTATCAGTCATTCTCTCCTATCAAGATACATGTCAATCACCCTCTCCTATAAATATACATGTCAATCACCCTCTCCTATAAAGATACATGTCAATCATCCTCTCTTATAAAGATATATGTCAATGATCCTCTACTAAGACGTATCAGTATTAAGATACCTGTGAATCATCCTCTCCTATAAAGATACCTGTCAATCATCCTGTCTTATAAAGATACCAGTCAATCATCATATCCTATTAAAAAACCCGCCAATCATTCTCTTTTATAAAGATACCTGTCAATCACTCTCCTATAAAGATACATGTCAATTATCATTTCCTATCAATATACCTGTCAATTATTCTCTTCTATCAATACAAATGTCAATCATCCTCTCCTATAAAGATACCAGTCAATCATTCTCCCCTCTTAAGATACCTGCCAATCATTCTGTCCTATAAAAATACCTGTTAGTCATCCTCTCCTATAAAGATACATGTCAATCATCCTTTCCTATCAAGATACCTGTCAATCATCATCTCCTATAAAGATACATGTCAGTCGCTCTCTCTTATCAAGATACATGTCAATTATCCTCTCCTATCAACATACTTGTCAATCATTCTCTCCTATAAAGATACCTGTCAATCATCCTCTCCTGTAAAGAGACCCGTCAATCATCCTTTCCTATAAAGATACCTGTCAATCATTCTCTCCTATAAATATACCTGTCAATTATTCTCTCCTATCAATACAAATGGCAATCAGTCTCTCCTATAAATATACCTGTCAATCATTCTCTCCTATAAAGATACATGTCAATCACTCTCTCCTATAAAGATACATGTCAATCATCCTCTCCTATAAAGATACATGTTATTCATTATCCCCTCTTACGATGCCTGCCAATCATTCTCTCGAATAAAAACTCCTGTCAATCATCCTCTCCTAAAAAGATACCTGTCAATCACTCCCCTATGAAGATACATGTCAATTATCATTTCCTATAAATATGCCTGTCAATTATTCTTTCCTATCAATATAAATGTCAATCAAAATCTCCTATACAGATACCAGTCAATCATTCTCCCCTCTTAAGATACCTGTCAATCATTAACTCCGATAAAGATACATGTCAATCATCCTCTCCTATAAAGATACCTGTCAATCATTCTCTCCTATAAATATTCCTGTCAATCATTATCTCCTATAAAGATACCTGTCAATCATATTTTCCTATAAAGATACATGTCAATCATCTTCTCCTATAAAGATACCTGTCAATCATCCTGTCTTATAAAGATACCTGTCAATCATCATATCCTATTAAAAAACCGTCAATCATTCTCTTTTATAAAGATACCTGTCAATCACTCTCCTATAAAGATACATGTCAACTATCATTTCCTATCAATATACCTGTCAATTATTCTCTCCTATAAATACAAATGTCAATCATCCTCTCCTATAAATATACCAGTCAATCATTCTCCCCTCTTAAGATACCTGCCAATCATTCTGTCCTATAAAAAATACCTGTTAGTCATCCTCTCCTATAAATATACATGTCAATCATCCTCTCCTATCAAGATACCTGTCAATCATCATCTCCTATCAAGATACATGTCAATTATCCTCTCCTATAAACATACTTGTCAATCATTCTCTCCTATAAAGATACCTGTCAATCATCCTCTCCTGTAAAGAGACCTGTCAATCATCCTTTCCTATAAAGATACCTGTCAATCATTCTCTCCTATCAATATACCTGTCAATTATTCTCTCCTATAAATACAAATGTCAATCAATCTTTCCTGTAAAGATACCTGTCAATCATTCTCTCCAATAAATATACCTGTCAATCATTCTCTCCTATAAAGATACATGTCAATCACTCTCTCCTATAAAGATACATGTCAATCATCCTCTCCTATAAAGATACATGTCAATCATTATCCCCTCTTACGATGCCTGCCAATCATTCTCTCCAATAAAAACTCCTGTCAATCATCCTCTCCTATCAAGATACCTGTCAATCATTCTCTCCTATAAAGATACCTGTCAATCATCCTCTCCTGTAAAGAGACCCGTCAATCATCCTTTCCTATAAATATACCTGTCAATCATTCTCTGCTATAAAGATTCATGTCAATCACTCTCTCCTATAAAGATACATGTCAATCATCCTCTCCTATAAAGATATAGTCAATCATTATCCCCTCTTACGATGCCTGCCAATCATTCTCTCCTATAAAAATTCCTGTCAATCATCCTCTCCTATAAATATACCTGTCAATCATTCTCTCATATAAATACAAATTTCAATCAGTCTCTCCTATAAAGATACCTGTCAATCATTCTCTCCTATAAATATACCTGTCAATCACCCTCTCCTATAAAGATACATGTCACTCATCCTCTCCTGTAAAGATACCTGTCAATCATCCTCTACTAAGACGTATCATTATTAATATACCTGTGAATCATCCTCTCCTATAAAGATACCTGTCAATCATCCTGTCTGATAAAGATACCTGTCAATCATCATATCCTATTAAAAAAACCGTCAATCATTCTCTTTTATAAAGATACCTGTCAATCACTTCCCTATCAGGATACATGTCAATTATCATTTCCTATAAATATACCTGTCAATTATTCTTTCCTATGAATACAAATGTCAATCAATATCTCCTATACAGATACCAGTCAATCATTCTCCCCTCTTAAGATACCTGTCAATCATTCTCTCCTATAAATATACCTGTCAATTATTTTCTCCTATCAATACAAATGTCAATCAATCTCTCCTATAAAGATACCTGTCAATCATTCTCTCCTATAAATATTCCTGTCAATCATTCTCTCCTGTAAAGAGAACCGTCAATCATCCTTTCCTATATAGATACCTGTCAATCATTCTCTCCTATAAATATACCTGTCAATTATTCTCTCCTATAAATACAAATGTCAATCAATCTCTCCTATAATGATACCTGTCAATCATTCTCTCCAATAAATATACCTGTCAATCATTCTCTCCTATAAAGATACATGTCAATCACTCTCTCCTATAAAGATACATGTCAATCATCCTCTCCTATAAAGATACATGTCAATCATTATCCCCTCTTACGATGCCTGTCAATCATTCTCTCCAATAAAAACTCCTGTCAATCATTCTCTCCTATAAAGATACCTGTCAATCATCCTCTCCTGTAAAGAGACCCGTCAATCATCCTTTCCTATAAATATACCTGTCAATCATTATCCCCTCTTACGATGCCTGCCAATCACTCTCTCCTATAAAGATACATGTCAATCATCCTCTCCTTTCAAGATACCTGTCAATCATCATCTCCTATTAAGATACATGTCAATCGCTCTCTCCTATCAAGATACATGTCAATTATCCTCTCCTATAAACATACTTGTCAATCATCCTCTCCTGTAAAGAGACCCGTCAATCATCCTCTCCTGTAAAGAGACCCGTCAATCATCCTTTCCTATAAAGATACCTGTCAATCATTCTCTCCTATAAATATACCTGTCAATTATTCTCTCCTATAAATACAAATGTCAATCAATCTCTCCTATAAAGATACCTGTCAATCATTCTCTCCAATAAATATACCTGTCAATCATTCTCTCCTATAAAGATACATGTCAATCACTCTCTCCTATAAAGATACATGTCAATCATCCTCTCCTATAAAGATATAGTCAATCATTATCCCCTCTTACGATGCCTGCCAATCATTCTCTCCTATACAAATTCCTGTCAATCATCCTCTCCTATAAATATACCTGTCAATCATTCTTTCCTATAAATACAAATGTCAATCAGTCTCTCCTATAATGATACCTGTCAATCATTCTCTCCTATAAATATACCTGTCAATCACCCTCTCCTATAAAGATACATGTCACTCATCCTCTCCTGTAAAGATACCTGTCAATCATCCTCTACTAAGACGTATCATTATTAATATACCTGTGAATCATCCTCTCCTATAAAGATACCTGTCAATCATCCTGTCTTATAAAGATACCTGTCAATCATCATATCCTATTAAAAAAACCGTCAATCATTCTCTTTTATAAAGATACCTGTCAATCACTCCCCTATAAAGATACATGTCAATTATCATTTCCTATAAATATACCTGTCAATTATTCTTTCCTATAAATACAAATGTCAATCAATATCTCCTATACAGATACCAGTCAATCATTCTCCCCTCTTAAGATACCTGTCAATCATTCTCTCCTATAAATATTCCTGTCAATCATTCTCTCCTATAAAGATACATGTCAATCATATTTTTTATAAAGATACATGTCAATCATCCTCTCCTATAAAGATACATGTCAATCACCCTCTCCTATAAAAATACCTGTCAATCATGCTCTGCTATAAAGATACCTATCACTCATTCTCTCCTATCAAGATACATGTCAATCACCCTCTCCTATAAAGATACATCTCAATCATCCTCTCTTATAAAGATATATGTCAATGATCCTCTACTAAGACGTATCAGTATTAAGATACCTGTGAATCATCCTCTCCTATAAAGATACCTGTCAATCATCCTGTCTGATAAAGATACCAGTCAATCATCATATCCTATTAAAAAAAACCGTCAATAATTATCTTTTATAAAGATACCTGTCAATCACTCTCCTATAAAGATACATGTAAATTATCATTTCCTATAAATATACCTGTCAATTATTCTCTCATATCAATACAAATGTCAATCAATATCTCCTATACAGATACCAGTCAATCATTCTCCCCTCTTAAGATACCTGTCAATCATTAACTCCGATAAAGATATATGTCAATCATCCTCTCCTATAAAGATACCTGTCAATCATTATCCCCTCTTAAGATACCTGCCAATCATTCTGTCCTATAAAAATACCTGTTTGTCATCCTCTCCTATCAAGATACCTGTCAATCATCATCTCCTATAAAGATGCATGTCAATCGCTCTCTCCTATCAAGATACATGTCAATTATCCTCTCCTATAAACATACTTGTCAATCATTCTCTCCTATAAAGATACCTGTCAATCATCCTCTCCTGTAAAGAGACCCGTCAATCATCATTTCCTATAAAGATACCTGTCAATTATTCTCTCCTATAAATATACATGTCAATCATTCTCTCCTATAAAGATACATGTCCATCACTCTCTCCTATAAAGATACATGTCAATCATCCTCTCCTATAAAGATACATGTCAATCATTATCCCCTCTTACGATGCTTGCCAATCATTCTCTCCAATAAAAACTCCTGTCAATCATCCTCTCCTATAAATATACCTGTCAATCATTTTCTCCTATAAAGATACCTGTCAATCATTATCCACTTTTAAGGTACCAGTCAATCATTCTCTCCAATAAAGATACCTGTCAATCATTATCTCCGATAAAGATACATGTCAATCATCCTCTCCTATAAAGATACCTGTCAATCATTATCTCCTATCAAGGTACCTGTCAATCATTATCTCCGATAAAGATATATGTCAATCATCCTCTCCTATAAAGATACCTGTCAATCACCCTCTCCTATAAAAATGCATGTCAATCACCCTCTCCTATAAAGATACCTGTCAATCACCCTCTCCTATAAAGATACATGTCAATCACCCTCTCTTATAAAGCTACCTGTCAATCATTATATCCGATACAGATACATGTTAATCATTCTTTCGAATAAAGATACCTGTCAATCATCCTCTCCTATAGAGATACATGTCAATCATCCTCTCCTATAAAGATACCTGTCAATCATTCTCTTCTAAACCATTGATTCATGTTTTTAATGCATTTTAATTAAATGTTTCATTTAGCAATCACTACCACTACCACTTCAGGAAGGTTATCATCAGTTCCTCGTTGAATTACCTGAGTATACGTCTCTGATCGAGTGGAGGAGAGTTCATTTTCTCAAATTCAAATCTCGTTCTTTATAATATATCTTATAATCGCATTATATAAGATATCTAATATATTTTATTTTACAAGATATCTGATGTAATATATACAATATCTCATTTAATATGTTAGATATCTTATATCTTTTATGAGATATTTTGAATATTATATAAGATATTTTATAAAGAAAAATATATATAAGATATCTTATCAAGAAAAATATAGATAAGATATCTTATAAAGAAAAATACATATAAGATATCTCATTTATTATATAAATATATTATCAAGTGTATAAGATATTTTATATAATTTGGTAAAATCCTGGATCAACGTTGCTCCGTGAATCTGTATATTCTTTCGTCTGAAAAACTTCATTTGCTACATTATGATATATTCCTCGACATGAAGAAAATTGTGTTCATGAAAATTAAGAATGAGTGCTGCATATTTGATTCGGATTTCATTTTCTCTCATATCCAAGCAAAGCAGAACGCGTAAAATTTCGGAATTACCGACTCGTTTCGTACATTACAGATTCCCAATCCTGCGCGGTAACGGCTTCATGGCCTCAGACTACAATTATACTTCCGGGTCGTTGTACACGAATGTAGTACATATTGAAATTTCAGGACTGTTGCTAGATATTTTTTCCTGATTTAGCTGTTACAGATATGGACATAATTTTAGCATACATTTATAGTGCAATATTTAATCTAGTGGCAGAATTTTGTTTTGACACCATTTCCATGTTTGTTTGTGAGGCAGGACACGGGGAGTTATAAGGCTTGATTAGTCATATTTTGTGATTTTCCGGATTTTCCTACAATATAGTAGGGTGGTTACACTTAAATATCAATATCTTTCTTAAATGCCAGTTATGGGGTACTTTCCAGCTCACTGTATGTTTGGTTTGAACAGTTCTACACGTCATATGAAAACCAGATTTTTTGCCAAATTCTGAAATATTTTAATTTCGATTTTTCTTTGGTAAAACAAAGAGGGAAATTAGTTGTGGTCTGAGGCCTGCATAGAACGCACCTTTCCGATGTAAACATTCGCGCGTGGACCTAAAATTATAAACATCGCGAACTTTTAACATTTCCTGTGCAATTGTGTGTATTTTACCTGTATGCAGATGACATTTCACGTACTTTCTGTGAGTTTTTAATTAATGACATCTTCATTTTAGTAACTACACCCCCAATACACCTCGTTTCGATGATCGTCCTTGTCTCTGATCACACTGGACATGTTTGTCGAGAAAACATGTGGGTATTTGTGTTTGCTACACATTTCTAGTATACGCTTTGAGGTTACTTTAAAGTTTCAGATGTGTACTAGCACTTTTTATGAAGATAAACGGTTTCGCGCTATATTTTGGTATCACTTTTAGGGTAAAAACCGTAATACTGTTAACCGCAGTTTTGCACATTTCACTATTTACATGTACTCTACAAAGTCGGGGCTATATTTTCCAATAGTACATAGTGTGATGACATGTTAAATGACTGGCAACATAGCAAATATAGATTATTTTGTAAAATTGTGATTAAAAAATCATGATGAGTATTTGAATTAATAAAGAAATCTTCTAAAATTTCACATTTTCTGTCAAAAGTCTTTTCTACATGCAACAAAGCAGGTGCTTTTGTTATAAGCTGGGCATGAAGTTGAATGTATGTATCTTGTGATGTACTGTAGTGGTTTAAATTAATTTTAATTCAAAATTTGAAAGAAAACAACACGATATTGTTAGCCCCTCCCAAATATTTGAATTTCACTCAAGGTGATATAGTGTATGCATTCTAATTCACAATATTTCAGCACATTTCTCTCAGAACAGGTTTTTCCTTTATTATTTCCTTCGTTCTATGTAAGCGAATAGTTTAAATAAGTTTTTTGGCATTTTAAACACATAGCATTGAACATTTGGTATTCATGCAAAAACAGATGATAGGATTTTGCTGCCCTGTCCAAGGACATGGTCTCACAGAAGGATACATAATGTAGATATACAGTGAAATTTTACATCAGACTTGTGAAACTTTTATTGATAATTAAACATTTCATCTGTCACAAAGGAAATTTGTTCAATTGTGACCTTTGTCTTAAAGTATTCATGAGTTTAAATAGGTTCAAAGTTTGTCCGTCACGCAACTCCAGATTTGGGTCTGAAAATTAGTTAAGTATGAGGCATATCTATGAACATTAAACACACTGTAATTTTCATACCTGTGCAAATATATTAATTGTCTTTGCATATTTGAGTACAGCTTTAGTATCACTTTATATAATTGAAGTAACGATTTTAGAAAAATGAATTTAACTTCACATTTTAAGCATTTAAATGAAATTTGTTTCTTAAAAAATGTAAAATCCCATTTTAATTTTCAAAAAATTCATTGAAAACTTGAATTTATGCCAAGAATTTAAATGGTGAGATGTTGTGTAACTACCCAGAATTACTTGACATGAAAATTCAGTCACATTGCTTGGTGCCAGTACAAGTTATGTTCTCTTTGATACTCTGAGGTAGACTTCCAGAACAGTGTACCCCCAAGGGACCCTTGACCACTAATTACCTGATTACTACTAAGTGACCCCCAAGTGTGTCTATGTAAATATTATCTTTAAAAACTGGTCTTTCAGAATGCAAAAAGTTAGACAGGCTGAGACATCAAATAAAAAAGTTATTCACTAATATATACAAAAATCTTTTTTTAAATCTTGAATTTTCAAGTTTTTCTTAATTAACATGTTATAACATCTTTATTTTTTTCAAGAGCATAATAAAAATATGACACAAGTTTGTCTGCTGAATGTGTGTTATTGTCATCAATCCATTGCAACTATTCCATCATCATTGTGTGAAAAACAGGAATGTTTGCATGGTGACCCTGCTCAGTTAGTGAAAATTGGCCCCTGGCCAGGGGTAGGGGTAGTAAAATGACCATATAATTTTTATTTTTGAACAGAATAACTTCAAATTTGGTTTTAAACTTAATCAATAACATAGAATACTGTATACTTAATGAACAAATTATTTTTCAACATTTGACATATATACAGGCCTCAGACCACAATTATACTTCCGGGTCGTTGTACACGAA
The DNA here is from genome assembly GCF_902652985.1 of Pecten maximus. NCBI lineage: Eukaryota > Metazoa > Mollusca > Bivalvia > Pectinida > Pectinidae > Pecten > Pecten maximus. The sequence continues at coordinate 30,558,547 of NC_047027.1, read as the reverse complement.
TGTAGTACATATTGAAATTTCAGGACTGTTGCTAGATATTTTTTCCTGATTTAGCTGTTACAGATATGGACATAATTTTAGCATACATTTATAGTGCAATATTTAATCTAGTGGCAGAATTTTGTTTTGACACCATTTCCATGTTTGTTTGTGAGGCAGGACACGGGGAGTTATAAGGCTTGATTAGTCATATTTTGTGATTTTCCGGATTTTCCTACAATATAGTAGGGTGGTTACACTTAAATATCAATATCTTTCTTAAATGCCAGTTATGGGGTACTTTCCAGCTCACTGTATGTTTGGTTTGAACAGTTCTACACGTCATGTGAAAACCAGATTTTTTGCCAAATTCTGAAATATTTTAATTTCGATTTTTCTTTGGTAAAACAAAGAGGGAAATTAGTTGTGGTCTGAGGCCTGCATAGAACGCACCTTTCCGATGTAAACATTCGCGCGTGGACCTAAAATTATAAACATCGCGAACTTTTAACATTTCCTGTGCAATTGTGTGTATTTTACCTGTATGCAGATGACATTTCACGTACTTTCTGTGAGTTTTTAATTAATGACATCTTCATTTTAGTAACTACACCCCCAATACACCTCGTTTCGATGATCGTCCTTGTCTCTGATCACACTGGACATGTTTGTCGAGAAAACATGTTGGTATTTGTGTTTGCCACACATTTCTAGTATACGCTTTGAGGTTACTTTAAAGTTTCAGATGTGTACTAGCACTTTTTATGAAGATAAACGGTTTCGCGCTATATTTTGGTATCACTTTTAGGGTAAAAACCGTAATACTGTTAACCGCAGTTTTGCACATTTCACTATTTACATGTACTCTACAAAGTCGGGGCTATATTTTCCAATAGTACATAGTGTGATGACATGTTAAATGACTGGCAACATAGCAAATATAGATTATTTTGTAAAATTGTGATTAAAAAATCATGATGAGTATTTGAATTAATAAAGAAATCTTCTAAAATTTCACATTTTCTGTCAAAAGTCTTTTCTACATGCAACAAAGCAGGTGCTTTTGTTATAAGCTGGGCATGAAGTTGAATGTATGTATCTTGTGATGTACTGTAGTGGTTTAAATTAATTTTAATTCAAAATTTGAAAGAAAACAACACGATATTGTTAGCCCCTCCCAAATATTTGAATTTCACTCAAGGTGATATAGTGTATGCATTCTAATTCACAATATTTCAGCACATTTCTCTCAGAACAGGTTTTTCCTTTATTATTTCCTTCGTTCTATGTAAGCGAATAGTTTAAATAAGTTTTTTGGCATTTTAAACACATAGCATTGAACATTTGGTATTCATGCAAAAACAGATGATAGGATTTTGCTGCCCTGTCCAAGGACATGGTCTCACAGAAGGATACATAATGTAGATATACAGTGAAATTTTACATCAGACTTGTGAAACTTTTATTGATAATTAAACATTTCATCTGTCACAAAGGAAATTTGTTCAATTGTGACCTTTGTCTTAAAGTATTCATGAGTTTAAATAGGTTCAAAGTTTGTCCGTCACGCAACTCCAGATTTGGGTCTGAAAATTAGTTAAGTATGAGGCATATCTATGAACATTAAACACACTGTAATTTTCATACCTGTGCAAATATATTAATTGTCTTTGCATATTTGAGTACAGCTTTAGTATCACTTTATATAATTGAAGTAACGATTTTAGAAAAATGAATTTAACTTCACATTTTAAGCATTTAAATGAAATTTGTTTCTTAAAAAAATGTAAAATCCCATTTTAATTTTCAAAAAATTCATTGAAAACTTGAATTTATGCCAAGAATTTAAATGGTGAGATGTTGTGTAACTACCCAGAATTACTTGACATGAAAATTCAGTCACATTGCTTGGTGCCAGTACAAGTTATGTTCTCTTTGATACTCTGAGGTAGACTTCCAGAACAGTGTACCCCCAAGGGACCCTTGACCACTAATTACCTGATTACTACTAAGTGACCCCCAAGTGTGTCTATGTAAATATTATCTTTAAAAACTGGTCTTTCAGAATGCAAAAAGTTAGACAGGCTGAGACATCAAATAAAAAAGTTATTCACTAATATATACAAAAATCTTTTTTTAAATCTTGAATTTTCAAGTTTTTCTTAATTAACATGTTATAACATCTTTATTTTTTTCAAGAGCATAATAAAAATATGACACAAGTTTGTCTGCTGAATGTGTGTTATTGTCATCAATCCATTGCAACTATTCCATCATCATTGTGTGAAAAACAGGAATGTTTGCATGGTGACCCTGCTCAGTTAGTGAAAATTGGCCCCTGGCCAGGGGTAGGGGTAGTAAAATGACCATATAATTTTTATTTTTGAACAGAATAACTTCAAATTTGGTTTTAAACTTAATCAATAACATAGAATACTGTATACTTAATGAACAAATTATTTTTCAACATTTGACATATATACAGGCCTCAGACCACAATTATACTTCCGGGTCGTTGTACACGAATGTAGTACATATTGAAATTTCAGGACTGTTGCTAGATATTTTTTCCTGATTTAGCTGTTACAGATATGGACATAATTTTAGCATACATTTATAGTGCAATATTTAATCTAGTGGCAGAATTTTGTTTTGACACCATTTCCATGTTTGTTTGTGAGGCAGGACACGGGGAGTTATAAGGCTTGATTAGTCATATTTTGTGATTTTCCGGATTTTCCTACAATATAGTAGGGTGGTTACACTTAAATATCAATATCTTTCTTAAATGCCAGTTATGGGGTACTTTCCAGCTCACTGTATGTTTGGTTTGAACAGTTCTACACGTCATGTGAAAACCAGATTTTTTGTAAAATTCTGAAATATTTTAATTTCGATTTTTCTTTGGTAAAACAAAGAGGGAAATTAGTTGTGGTCTGAGGCCTGCATAGAACGCACCTTTCCGATGTAAACATTCGCGCGTGGACCTAAAATTATAAACATCGCGAACTTTTAACATTTCCTGTGCAATTGTGTGTATTTTACCTGTATGCAGATGACATTTCACGTACTTTCTGTGAGTTTTTAATTAATGACATCTTCATTTTAGTAACTACACCCCCAATACACCTCGTTTCGATGATCGTCCTTGTCTCTGATCACACTGGACATGTTTGTCGAGAAAACATGTTGGTATTTGTGTTTGCTACACATTTCTAGTATACGCTTTGAGGTTACTTTAAAGTTTCAGATGTGTACTAGCACTTTTTATGAAGATAAACGGTTTATATTAATAATTTGTAAATTTATATTTTCGAATATAATTCGTTTTGTTTTATGTTAAAGTTTTAATTTTTTCAACTTTTTTTTGTATGGTTATGATTTTATATATTTGGATAGTTAGTATAATTTGATAACTTAGTTGGATTTATTTAATATTTGGTAAATATTTTTATTCACATTTTTTATTCTTCAAATAGTTTTTTAGTTTAAATGATATATTCTTAATTTTGAAGTTTAAAAATTTTTAATTTTAAATTGTTTAAAAAATTGATTTTTGATAAGGAATTTAATGAATTTATTAAAATTTGGATTTCTAAAATAATGTGTTTATTTCTCTTTTAAGAGTTTAATGACAAAGTATTTGGATTTAATAATTAATTTAAATTTTCATCAAAATTTTAGATTTGCTCCTTCAATGAAAGTTTCATTTAAAGTACTGTAATGATATTTTATTAAATTTAAATTTTTCTATAAAAATTTCATTGTTAAGTAAAGTTATTGGTTATTATTAAGAATGTATTTAAAAATTGATCATAATTCAGCTTATTGAAAATTTTAATAAGTTAATTAAATATTTAAAATATTAATTGAATTTTTAAATTAATTTGTAATTAATTTCAATTAATTTTAATTAAATTATTGTAATGATTAAAGTATTTAATCTTTGATTTTAATTAAATTATTCTTAAACATTAATTCTTTAATTAAATATTTTTTAATTAATTTCTTAAGATTTAATAAAGGATTAATTAAAATTATTGCATAATTAATCAAAAATTTATAAAATTTTAAAATTGTTAAATTTGTTAACTTTCAAATCTCAATAAATTTTAAATTTTTATTAAAATATATTGAAATTTGTTTAATTATTTATTGTTAAAATGTTTAATTCTATTCTTAATAGTATAATCCAAAGTTATTTACATTCTTAATTCAATAATTTTCAAGGTTTGTAAAATTATTAAATTACTTTTTACAAAACTTTTAAATATTTAATTTTCTATAAATAAAACTTTTTTAATCAAATTTTAACTTTCATAATATTACAAGTTATTTCAAATGTTTTTTTATAATAAAATACAACTGGTGTGTATAATAAATATTTTTCATTTTAAATAAGGCATTGAATTTTGTGAGTGTTTGTAAGAATAATATTGAATTTAGACTTGCATTTTTCATTATTTTATGAACATATAATTTATAGATATTTTTAATTTACATATGCAATTGTTTACTTATATTTTTATTTAGGCTTTTAGATTTTAGCTTTTATTTGATTTATTTCAGACATTGTTTAAGATAATTTCAATTTATTTTTAATGATTTGTGGTTATGATTTATTTGATTATGTTTTGTACATTTTAATTATTTTTGATTGAAATTAGATTATCTTTTTAAATGCATTGGGATTTCCGTATGATGTGGTGCATTTTACTTGAACAATTTGTTAACTTTATTTTTAAATTCGGTTTTTTATAAAAAGGGAAATTTTGTTTTGCTTTGCTGAAACTTCGTATTTGATATTGACGATGGACCATTTATTTGAATATTTTAATTACTTTTGTTGAATGGGTTTTTTACTTCCATGATAATATTTAGATTTTAGTTACAAATTTGTTAACTTAACGGATTCTTAAGTCCTTTTGTATACAGTTTATAAAAATTTTGGATTTTTGTTCTTTGTATAACCATAATATTTAAAGTACATGTATACTGTACTTTTTAAGAAAATGTGGTGTTATTTTGCCATTTAATTATTTAACATTTAAATTTTTACCATTTTGAAAAGTTTTTTAAAATCTGGTATTTTGAATAATGTATGATTAAATTTAATTTTAAATTAATTTTTAAAATATGAAAGTTTGTATAATGAAATTAATTTAATTAAATTTATTTTAAATTTTTAATTAGAATTAAAGTTAATTTTATAACTTTATTAGGTTAAATATTATAATTAAATAAATATTAGCTAATATTTATTTCAACCTGAAGTATGATTTATTCACTTTTCGAATTTAAAATATTTAATTTTATTTAGAATTAATTTTTGACTTGATTTAATTAATAAATTGATGTTTAACATATTCAAATTTACCTTCAATAGATTAAGATTATATTAAATTTTCCATAAGGACTTGTAAATTTGGTTGATAATAAATTTTAAAGATATTACATTACTTTTCAAGACTTGATTAATAAGTAAATTTTTACAACTCTATTTGTTTAAATTTTATATAGATTATTATAGAATTTAAACTCTTAATTTTCGATTAATAATTCTTTGTTAAATATATAATTTTATTCATTAAAAATTAAATTATTATTGAAATATATTAACTTATTTAAATAAAATTTAATTTTTAAAATTAAAATATTTTTTTAATTTAAGAATATTTATTTAAATTTAAATAATGAGTTTTAACACATTTATCTATTACTTAATTAAGTCACAAATTTCTTTAAACTTATGAAAATTTGTAGCCCCAAGAACTTTTACCAAGTAAGTTTAACCCATTATAATTCAATTTAAATTCTATTTTTTTTAAAACTGATTAATTAAAAATTTAAGGTCTTATAATAAACAAGTTGTTCTGAATTTTAAAATTTTTAATTTATTTAAATTTCACTATTTTTAAAACATTTATAGAACATTTTTAAAAGAATTGATATTTAAGTTTCTTTTAATAATTATCTTTAATTTGAAAACTTATTGGCTATATATTTTCAAAGTGAAATTTTTATGAAATATTGTCCTTTGAATGATAGGCTATTCATAGAATACTTTTATTTGAAAAGAATTAAATTATTTTTAATTTGAAATTATAATTAGTATAATAATGTATTAATTTTAAATATTTATTAATTTAATATATTGTAGTAAAATTTTTTTTTGTTAACATGTCATTTTGGAAATTAGGATTTGTAGGTATTTCTTTTGTTTAGTTGGAATTTTAATTTAGGTTAATTTGAATTTTGTTTTGTTCAGGTTTTACGCTTTTAGTATCACTTTATATAATTGAAGTAACGATTTTAGAAAAATGAATTTAACTTCACATTTTAAGCATTTAAATGAAATTTGTTTCTTAAAAAAATGTAAAATCCCATTTTAATTTTCAAAAAATTCATTGAAAACTTGAATTTATGCCAAGAATTTAAATGGTGAGATGTTGTGTAACTACCCAGAATTACTTGACATGAAAATTCAGTCACATTGCTTGGTGCCAGTACAAGTTATGTTCTCTTTGATACTCTGAGGTAGACTTCCAGAACAGTGTACCCCCAAGGGACCCTTGACCACTAATTACCTGATTACTACTAAGTGACCCCCAAGTGTGTCTATGTAAATATTATCTTTAAAAACTGGTCTTTCAGAATGCAAAAAGTTAGACAGGCTGAGACATCAAATAAAAAAGTTATTCACTAATATATACAAAAATCTTTTTTTAAATCTTGAATTTTCAAGTTTTTCTTAATTAACATGTTATAACATCTTTATTTTTTTCAAGAGCATAATAAAAATATGACACAAGTTTGTCTGCTGAATGTGTGTTATTGTCATCAATCCATTGCAACTATTCCATCATCATTGTGTGAAAAACAGGAATGTTTGCATGGTGACCCTGCTCAGTTAGTGAAAATTGGCCCCTGGCCAGGGGTAGGGGTAGTAAAATGACCATATAATTTTTATTTTTGAACAGAATAACTTCAAATTTGGTTTTAAACTTAATCAATAACATAGAATACTGTATACTTAATGAACAAATTATTTTTCAACATTTGACATATATACAGGCCTCAGACCACAATTATACTTCCGGGTCGTTGTACACGAATGTAGTACATATTGAAATTTCAGGACTGTTGCTAGATATTTTTTCCTGATTTAGCTGTTACAGATATGGACATAATTTTAGCATACATTTATAGTGCAATATTTAATCTAGTGGCAGAATTTTGTTTTGACACCATTTCCATGTTTGTTTGTGAGGCAGGACACGGGAGTTATAAGGCTTGATTAGTCATATTTTGTGATTTTCCGGATTTTCCTACAATATAGTAGGGTGGTTACACTTAAATATCAATATCTTTCTTAAATGCCAGTTATGGGGTACTTTCCAGCTCACTGTATGTTTGGTTTGAACAGTTCTACACGTCATGTGAAAACCAGATTTTTTGCAAAATTCTGAAATATTTTAATTTCGATTTTTCTTTGGTAAAACAAAGAGGGAAATTAGTTGTGGTCTGAGGCCTGCATAGAACGCACCTTTCCGATGTAAACATTCGCGCGTGGACCTAAAATTATAAACATCGCGAACTTTTAACATTTCCTGTGCAATTGTGTGTATTTTACCTGTATGCAGATGACATTTCACGTACTTTCTGTGAGTTTTTAATTAATGACATCTTCATTTTAGTAACTACACCCCCAATACACCTCGTTTCGATGATCGTCCTTGTCTCTGATCACACTGGACATGTTTGTCGAGAAAACATGTTGGTATTTGTGTTTGCCACACATTTCTAGTATACGCTTTGAGGTTACTTTAAAGTTTCAGATGTGTACTAGCACTTTTTATGAAGATAAACGGTTTCGCGCTATATTTTGGTATCACTTTTAGGGTAAAAACCGTAATACTGTTAACCGCAGTTTTGCACATTTCACTATTTACATGTACTCTACAAAGTCGGGGCTATATTTTCCAATAGTACATAGTGTGATGACATGTTAAATGACTGGCAACATAGCAAATATAGATTATTTTGTAAAATTGTGATTAAAAAATCATGATGAGTATTTGAATTAATAAAGAAATCTTCTAAAATTTCACATTTTCTGTCAAAAGGTGCTTTTGTTATAAGCTGGGCATGAAGTTGAATGTATGTATCTTGTGATGTACTGTAGTGGTTTAAATTAATTTTAATTCAAAATTTGAAAGAAAACAACACGATATTGTTAGCCCCTCCCAAATATTTGAATTTCACTCAAGGTGATATAGTGTATGCATTCTAATTCACAATATTTCAGCACATTTCTCTCAGAACAGGTTTTTCCTTTATTATTTCCTTCGTTCTATGTAAGCGAATAGTTTAAATAAGTTTTTTGGCATTTTAAACACATAGCATTGAACATTTGGTATTCATGCAAAAACAGATGATAGGATTTTGCTGCCCTGTCCAAGGACATGGTCTCACAGAAGGATACATAATGTAGATATACAGTGAAATTTTACATCAGACTTGTGAAACTTTTATTGATAATTAAACATTTCATCTGTCACAAAGGAAATTTGTTCAATTGTGACCTTTGTCTTAAAGTATTCATGAGTTTAAATAGGTTCAAAGTTTGTCCGTCACGCAACTCCAGATTTGGGATCTGAAAATTAGTTAAGTATGAGGCATATCTATGAACATTAAACACACTGTAATTTTCATACCTGTGCAAATATATTAATTGTCTTTGCATATTTGAGTACAGCTTTAGTATCACTTTATATAATTGAAGTAACGATTTTAGAAAAATGAATTTAACTTCACATTTTAAGCATTTAAATGAAATTTGTTTCTTAAAAAAATGTAAAATCCCATTTTAATTTTCAAAAAATTCATTGAAAACTTGAATTTATGCCAAGAATTTAAATGGTGAGATGTTGTGTAACTACCCAGAATTACTTGACATGAAAATTCAGTCACATTGCTTGGTGCCAGTACAAGTTATGTTCTCTTTGATACTCTGAGGTAGACTTCCAGAACAGTGTACCCCCAAGGGACCCTTGACCACTAATTACCTGATTACTACTAAGTGACCCCCAAGTGTGTCTATGTAAATATTATCTTTAAAAACTGGTCTTTCAGAATGCAAAAAGTTAGACAGGCTGAGACATCAAATAAAAAAGTTATTCACTAATATATACAAAAATCTTTTTTTAAATCTTGAATTTTCAAGTTTTTCTTAATTAACATGTTATAACATCTTTATTTTTTTCAAGAGCATAATAAAAATATGACACAAGTTTGTCTGCTGAATGCGTGTTATTGTCATCAATTCATTGCAACTATTCCATCATCATTGTGTGAAAAACAGGAATGTTTGCATGGTGACCCTGCTCAGTTAGTGAAAATTGGCCCCTGGCCAGGGGTAGGGGTAGTAAAATGACCATATAATTTTTATTTTTGAACAGAATAACTTCAAATTTGGTTTTAAACTTAATCAATAACATAGAATACTGTATACTTAATGAACAAATTATTTTTCAACATTTGACATATATACAGGCCTCAGACCACAATTATACTTCCGGGTCGTTGTACACGAATGTAGTACATATTGAAATTTCAGGACTGTTGCTAGATATTTTTTCCTGATTTAGCTGTTACAGATATGGACATAATTTTAGCATACATTTATAGTGCAATATTTAATCTAGTGGCAGAATTTTGTTTTGACACCATTTCCATGTTTGTTTGTGAGGCAGGACACGGGAGTTATAAGGCTTGATTAGTCATATTTTGTGATTTTCCGGATTTTCCTACAATATAGTAGGGTGGTTACACTTAAATATCAATATCTTTCTTAAATGCCAGTTATGGGGTACTTTCCAGCTCACTGTATGTTTGGTTTGAACAGTTCTACACGTCATGTGAAAACCAGATTTTTTGCCCAATTCTGAAATATTTTATCTTCGATTTTTCTTTGGTAAAACAAAGAGGGAAATTAGTTGTGGTCTGAGGCCTGCATAGAACGCACCTTTCCGATGTAAACATTCGCGCGTGGACCTAAAATTATAAACATCGCGAACTTTTAACATTTCCTGTGCAATTGTGTGTATTTTACCTGTATGCAGATGACATTTCACGTACTTTCTGTGAGTTTTTAATTAATGACATCTTCATTTTAGTAACTACACCCCCAATACACCTCGTTTCGATGATCGTCTTTGTCTCTGATCACACTGGACATATTTGTCGAGAAAACATGTTGGTATTTGTGTTTGCTACACATTTCTAGTATACGCTTTGAGGTTACTTTAAAGTTTCAGATGTGTACTAGCACTTTTTATGAAGATAAACGGTTTCGCGCTATATTTTGGTATCACTTTTAGGGTAAAAACCGTAATACTGTTAACCGCAGTTTTGCACATTTCACTATTTACATGTACTCTACAAAGTCGGGGCTATATTTTCCAATAGTACATAGTGTGATGACATGTTAAATGACTGGCAACATAGCAAATATAGATTATTTTGTAAAATTGTGATTAAAAAATCATGATGAGTATTTGAATTAATAAAGAAATCTTCTAAAATTTCACATTTTCTGTCAAAAGGTGCATTTGTTATAAGCTGGGCATGAAGTTGAATGTATGTATCTTGTGATGTACTGTAGTGGTTTAAATTAATTTTAATTCAAAATTTGAAAGAAAACAACACGATATTGTTAGCCCCTCCCAAATATTTGAATTTCACTCAAGGTGATATAGTGTATGCATTCTAATTCACAATATTTCAGCACATTTCTCTCAGAACAGGTTTTTCCTTTATTATTTCCTTCGTTCTATGTAAGCGAATAGTTTAAATAAGTTTTTTGGCATTTTAAACACATAGCATTGAACATTTGGTATTCATGCAAAAACAGATGATAGGATTTTGCTGCCCTGTCCAAGGACATGGTCTCACAGAAGGATACATAATGTAGATATACAGTGAAATTTTACATCAGACTTGTGAAACTTTTATTGATAATTAAACATTTCATCTGTCACAAAGGAAATTTGTTCAATTGTGACCTTTGTCTTAAAGTATTCATGAGTTTAAATAGGTTCAAAGTTTGTCCGTCACGCAACTCCAGATTTGGGATCTGAAAATTAGTTAAGTATGAGGCATATCTATGAACATTAAACACACTGTAATTTTCATACCTGTGCAAATATATTAATTGTCTTTGCATATTTGAGTACAGCTTTAGTATCACTTTATATAATTGAAGTAACGATTTTAGAAAAATGAATTTAACTTCACATTTTAAGCATTTAAATGAAATTTGTTTCTTAAAAAAATGTAAAATCCCATTTTAATTTTCAAAAAATTCATTGAAAACTTGAATTTATGCCAAGAATTTAAATGGTGAGATGTTGTGTAACTACCCAGAATTACTTGACATGAAAATTCAGTCACATTGCTTGGTGCCAGTACAAGTTATGTTCTCTTTGATACTCTGAGGTAGACTTCCAGAACAGTGTACCCCCAAGGGACCCTTGACCACTAATTACCTGATTACTACTAAGTGACCCCCAAGTGTGTCTATGTAAATATTATCTTTAAAAACTGGTCTTTCAGAATGCAAAAAGTTAGACAGGCTGAGACATCAAATAAAAAAGTTATTCACTAATATATACAAAAATCTTTTTTTAAATCTTGAATTTTCAAGTTTTTCTTAATTAACATGTTATAACATCTTTATTTTTTTCAAGAGCATAATAAAAATATGACACAAGTTTGTCTGCTGAATGTGTGTTATTGTCATCAATTCATTGCAACTATTCCATCATCATTGTGTGAAAAACAGGAATGTTTGCATGGTGACCCTGCTCAGTTAGTGAAAATTGGCCCCTGGCCAGGGGTAGGGGTAGTAAAATGACCATATAATTTTTATTTTTGAACAGAATAACTTCAAATTTGGTTTTAAACTTAATCAATAACATAGAATACTGTATACTTAATGAACAAATTATTTTTCAACATTTGACATATATACAGGCCTCAGACCACAATTATACTTCCGGGTCGTTGTACACGAATGTAGTACATATTGAAATTTCAGGACTGTTGCTAGATATTTTTTCCTGATTTAGCTGTTACAGATATGGACATAATTTTAGCATACATTTATAGTGCAATATTTAATCTAGTGGCAGAATTTTGTTTTGACACCATTTCCATGTTTGTTTGTGAGGCAGGACACGGGAGTTATAAGGCTTGATTAGTCATATTTTGTGATTTTCCGGATTTTCCTACAATATAGTAGGGTGGTTACACTTAAATATCAATATCTTTCTTAAATGCCAGTTATGGGGTACTTTCCAGCTCACTGTATGTTTGGTTTGAACCGTTCTACACGTCATGTGAAAACCAGATTTTTTGCCAAATTCTGAAATATTTTATCTTCGATTTTTCTTTGGTAAAACAAAGAGGGAAATTAGTTGTGGTCTGAGGCCTGCATAGAACGCACCTTTCCGATGTAAACATTCGCGCGTGGACCTAAAATTATAAACATCGCGAACTTTTAACATTTCCTGTGCAATTGTGTGTATTTTACCTGTATGCAGATGACATTTCACGTACTTTCTGTGAGTTTTTAATTAATGACATCTTCATTTTAGTAACTACACCCCCAATACACCTCGTTTCGATGATCGTCCTTGTCTCTGATCACACTGGACATGTTTGTCGAGAAAACATGTTGGTATTTGTGTTTGCTACACATTTCTAGTATACGCTTTGAGGTTACTTTAAAGTTTCAGATGTGTACTAGCACTTTTTATGAAGATAAACGGTTTCGCGCTATATTTTGGTATCACTTTTAGGGTAAAAACCGTAATACTGTTAACCGCAGTTTTGCACATTTCACTATTTACATGTACTCTACAAAGTCGGGGCTATATTTTCCAATAGTACATAGTGTGATGACATGTTAAATGACTGGCAACATAGCAAATATAGATTATTTTGTAAAATTGTGATTAAAAAATCATGATGAGTATTTGAATTAATAAAGAAATCTTCTAAAATTTCACATTTTCTGTCAAAAGGTGCTTTTGTTATAAGCTGGGCATGAAGTTGAATGTATGTATCTTGTGATGTACTGTAGTGGTTTAAATTAATTTTAATTCAAAATTTGAAAGAAAACAACACGATATTGTTAGCCCCTCCCAAATATTTGAATTTCACTCAAGGTGATATAGTGTATGCATTCTAATTCACAATATTTCAGCACATTTCTCTCAGAACAGGTTTTTCCTTTATTATTTCCTTCGTTCTATGTAAGCGAATAGTTTAAATAAGTTTTTTGGCATTTTAAACACATAGCATTGAACATTTGGTATTCATGCAAAAACAGATGATAGGATTTTGCTGCCCTGTCCAAGGACATGGTCTCACAGAAGGATACATAATGTAGATATACAGTGAAATTTTACATCAGACTTGTGAAACTTTTATTGATAATTAAACATTTCATCTGTCACAAAGGAAATTTGTTCAATTGTGACCTTTGTCTTAAAGTATTCATGAGTTTAAATAGGTTCAAAGTTTGTCCGTCACGCAACTCCAGATTTGGATCTGAAAATTAGTTAAGTATGAGGCATATCTATGAACATTAAACACACTGTAATTTTCATACCTGTGCAAATACATTAATTGTCTTTGCATATTTGAGTACAGCTTTAGTATCACTTTATATAATTGAAGTAACGATTTTAGAAAAATGAATTTAACTTCACATTTTAAGCATTTAAATGAAATTTGTTTCTTAAAAAAATGTAAAATCCCATTTTAATTTTCAAAAAATTCATTGAAAACTTGAATTTATGCCAAGAATTTAAATGGTGAGATGTTGTGTAACTACCCAGAATTACTTGACATGAAAATTCAGTCACATTGCTTGGTGCCAGTACAAGTTATGTTCTCTTTGATACTCTGAGGTAGACTTCCAGAACAGTGTACCCCCAAGGGACCCTTGACCACTAATTACCTGATTACTACTAAGTGACCCCCAAGTGTGTCTATGTAAATATTATCTTTAAAAACTGGTCTTTCAGAATGCAAAAAGTTAGACAGGCTGAGACATCAAATAAAAAAGTTATTCACTAATATATACAAAAATCTTTTTTTAAATCTTGAATTTTCAAGTTTTTCTTAATTAACATGTTATAACATCTTTATTTTTTTCAAGAGCATAATAAAAATATGACACAAGTTTGTCTGCTGAATGTGTGTTATTGTCATCAATTCATTGCAACTATTCCATCATCATTGTGTGAAAAACAGGAATGTTTGCATGGTGACCCTGCTCAGTTAGTGAAAATTGGCCCCTGGCCAGGGGTAGGGGTAGTAAAATGACCATATAATTTTTATTTTTGAACAGAATAACTTCAAATTTGGTTTTAAACTTAATCAATAACATAGAATACTGTATACTTAATGAACAAATTATTTTTCAACATTTGACATATATACAGGCCTCAGACCACAATTATACTTCCGGGTCGTTGTACACGAATGTAGTACATATTGAAATTTCAGGACTGTTGCTAGATATTTTTTCCTGATTTAGCTGTTACAGATATGGACATAATTTTAGCATACATTTATAGTGCAATATTTAATCTAGTGGCAGAATTTTGTTTTGACACCATTTCCATGTTTGTTTGTGAGGCAGGACACGGGAGTTATAAGGCTTGATTAGTCATATTTTGTGATTTTCCGGATTTTCCTACAATATAGTAGGGTGGTTACACTTAAATATCAATATCTTTCTTAAATGCCAGTTATGGGGTACTTTCCAGCTCACTGTATGTTTGGTTTGAACAGTTCTACACGTCATGTGAAAACCAGATTTATTGCAAAATTTAAATCGCACATATGTGCACACGATGTTTTTGGAACTTTGTGCGATCACACAACTGTAATACCTCAATGGATTGCAACCGGTTTGAAATATCATAACGGACAGCAATCATGATTTATATAAGAGTCGGGTCCGACCCCTAGGGAAAGAATGGCGGGGCCCCCAAAAGGAGAACTTGGGTTATATATTGCTTTAAAATGCTACTCCTCCTGAATGCCTTATTTGATTACAACCATATTTAGCAGCAAACATCATTGTGGAAGGGCAATCCTACATCATAAATTATGCTTATACGACCCATGGGTACAGAGGGCATGGCCCAAAAAAGGGGCACTTGGCTGAAATATTGCTTTAAGATGCTGTCCTTCCTTTAAGCCAAAATGGATAAAAATCAAATTTGATCTGAAACATAACTGGCTGCATATAGATAATTTATTATAATGATGCTGGATTGACACCCAAGGGTGTCCCTGCTGTAAATGTTTGTCAGATGACCGTTGATGATCGAAATGCTTCCCTTTATGCCATATATTTGCTTGATATAATTCATTGGTACTACCTGCTATAGACACTTTTGTGCATAACTGCATGATGATTTGGTGCAATATTAATATATATATATATATATGATCAGCCATGAGATAGATGCAACGATGTATCGGCTACTCCTCCTAAACTACTTATCCGATTTCAACCAAACTTTATGACAATAACCCTTGTAGATGTGCGTAATCTATATAACATCGTAATTATTTGGTTACCATGGTAACCAGGGTACAGAACTTAGTTTTTTGGTCTACTCTTCTTATGGTTACCATGGTAACCAGGGCACAGAACTTAGTTTTTCATGACAATAATCCTTATACATTGTAGGTGTGCGTAATCTATATCTCGTCGTATTTTTTGAATAAATCCCATTCACACTTCACACTCATAACCTTTTTATTTTTTTCTTTGTTATAAATTGATCAATTAAAAAGATTATCTTATGTGAAATCATTTCATAATGTCATGTACAACAATTTATTCAATAATGTAGATAAAAAAGAATTAGGGTAACCAAGAAAACTGAATACGACTAAGTGAGATTTAACTATATATTTCGTTTATTGTATAAATTAACACATAGTAACGATGGGGGTTGCAGAGCGGGGATATGAGTTGGCCCTCTGGACGACGGTTCTAGTTTATCAAGTTATGTTACATTGCACCTGAGTAGTGATTTCTAGGTTGTAAGATATCACTGGATTTGCTTTTTAGATGAATTAAACCATAATGAGTTGGTGAATTTGCATTACTTATTTCCCTAAAACTCGAGATTTTAATGTCAGGATGCCTTTGGCACCTGCCGTTATAGTTGTGGTGGGTAAATTTTGTAAGTCACACTTTTGTTTCCGGCTGACAATTCCTCTTTTCTGTCATACAAATGATATACATCCGCAGCCTTTTTATATAGTACCTATTTTGACAGCAATTATTGACACGATTTAACTTCCCGCGTTTACTGAAATTATTTAAAATGAAACATGAATGTTTGGTGTTCTAGCCTAGTACTATTTTAGATTATAAATATAAACACTTTCCTCACCAGTATATACAATATTTTATTGGTATGGGATTACATAGTTCTCTGTCAATCTTGCCTTGGAACCGAAAGTGAAAAATTCAGTTTGATCGTCGTGGAAATTTACATGCATCCACAGAAAAACTATCCACATGTTTTAGACTCATATGTTCATCCTGAATTCATCTGCAGGAACATTTCATGTAATCCTAAAACCAACCGTGTTTACGTAGCCAAATGTTTACAATTCTATAAATAGCTTTGCAATCAAATATTCCACGGGATAACTCCAGCTGTATGTCACGTGACTAATCATGTGATTGTAGTATCATTCTGTATGATTGTGATTCCGATATATAATGTTAAACAATGTACAATTCCTAATATACATGTAACCGGAAGTGGAAATAAACACAAGTTTATCCGGACCATCTTGTCCAACACACACAGTATAAAATAACAGTGATCACCACTAATCGGCCAAAATGGCGGTTACCGGTATATATAATTCAAGTAAACCAGCGACCAGTTTCATATTTATTTGTATGTAACAAACTACTATAGTAGTGTAAATCCTGTTAGCCAGGTAGATTATGTAAATGCATGCTCTTAATTGCGATTTGGGTTGGGTAGGTAAGTGTCATACTGGCCCAGCCTCATGATGGTCAGATGGGTGACACCCCACACAGAGACAGAGATAGGCTTGACACTTTACCTGTATAAATAGTTGTTTTTGTTTTTTGAATTAAAGTTATCATTTCTAATTGATAATAATCATTTAAACAATACTGTTGGTATCATTTGATTGTGTAAGTTTAGACTGGCCCCTGTCTCTAGAATATTAAAATTATAAATAAAATTGATTTTGATCCCTAGGATATGTCTGATTCTAGAAGTTTCAAACTAGGGGCAGATAATCTGGTATTAGAATTTAGCTTGGCAATTCTTAAAAAAACAACTTAGGGTCTGGTGGCCAGTCTAGTGTAAGTTATGTAGTTTATGGAACTGTTTTTAGCTCACCTGCCCGAAGGGCAAGTGAGCTTATGCCGTGGTGCAGCGTCCGTCGTCCAGCCGTCCAGCCGTCCGGCCGTCTGGCGTCAACTTTTTCATTTAAACAACTTCCTCTCAATAACCAGGAGCTTCATATTAGGCCTGTAGCATGCTTGGGTAAAGGGCTACAACGTTTGTTCAAATAAATGACATTGACCTTCATTCAAGGTCACATTGGTCAAATAGGCTATACTCTTCAAACGACTTCTTCTCAATAACAAAGAGGCCCATGGACTTTGATATTGGGCCAATAGGATGCTTGAATGAAGGACTAGAAAATATATTGACATGAATAAACCTAGCTTACTCTGATATTTGAATAAAGTTGTTATCAGCATAGTATGTGTAGAAATGACCTCAATCAACTGCAAATTTGCTGTAGAGGGTGAGCGATACAGGCCCATCGGGCCTCTTGTTATCATTTTAAACAATGCAGTAGTTTGGGCACTGTATTGATTTATACGTCATTTGAGATATCTAAAAATACTTAAAAGTCTAAATTAAATTAATATGAAATGTTTGGAGTAAAATGTAATTCATATGGTTATAAACTAGAGTGTGTCATCTAGAGATGCTAGATCATAGATTTTGAATATCAGAATTGGTTTTGTGAATGAAGTTTAAAGATGATAGAAAAACACAGTACTGGGGATTCAGAGGTCAACCTGTGGATTGGTAGGTGGCCTAAGGGGTGACTTCGATTCTCTGAGGGTCAGAGAATCATTATATGTATGTCAGATGTATGTACGAAAAAGGAGGAAACTCTGCCATAGCCGGAGGGAGAGAGAAGAGAAAGGAGGAGAATAGAGCGAAAGGAAGGACAGGGAGAATGTAGAGAACAACAGAGAATGTAGAACAACAAGTGATGGAATATTGGAGATGAAATATAGAGGAGACTAGAAAGGAGATCATTGTGTTAATTGGATATGTGTGTT
Organism: Pecten maximus; assembly: GCF_902652985.1. NCBI lineage: Eukaryota > Metazoa > Mollusca > Bivalvia > Pectinida > Pectinidae > Pecten > Pecten maximus. The sequence goes on along the minus strand of NC_047027.1, from coordinate 30,540,114 downwards.
TGGATGAATTGAAAAATAAAGAAGAAAAACCTGAAATTGGAATTTGGCTTGTTAAAACGTGACAGCACTAGTACTACATTGCCATTTTTCATGAGAACTTTATTTAAAAAGGTTAGTGTTTGTTTATTTGAAAAGAATCTAACAATTATGATCCGTGACTGATGTACTGGCGTCTTATTTGTTAAAACTGTAGGCCTTTTATGTCGTCGGACAACGTGACCGACAGTTTTCTATCGGAGGTAAAATATTTACATTTTCGATGTTACTAGGGGTCTTAAAATAGATGTTTGCTAGGCCTAATTAACATCTTATAGTATAAATAGAAAAAAACTTAGGCTGTGTACATCTTTATCTCTGTTTGTACATGTAACTGTTAACAGAACAATTTGTCCTTCAGTTGATTTTTTTTTTTTAAGTTTACAAGCAGCTTTACTGATTCAGAAGTACATTTGTATATCAATAATCTTCCACAAGCATTAAAGAAATAGGGAATGAACTATACTCAGCTATTGGAAAGTTGTCAGTAGATAAATATGTTATGAATGTCTATATAGAATAGGAATAACCAGATTAAGACATTTCATCTAGTACAAATGTAGCTGTCTGACTATAAAATCCAATTTCAAATTTCTTATTATATAACATCAGACCCTGACGTTTCTCAGGGCCTTTGGCCCTTTGATTATGTAATGGTGCCTCATGATGATGTTACCATATGTATCACAATATACATTTTGTATATATGTATATACTTATCCTGTTATCTAGATGTTGTGTTTATTTACGTAACATAAATATGATAAATTAGACAATTTCTATCTGTCATTGTAATATATAACACTATCCATTTTTTAATATTGTTCCACCCTGTATGTGGTACTTTTGTTTCCTCCTTGTTTATTATCTTTACAAGTACATTTCAGCTATAACTGAAAATTTTGTACCAAGGCCAATATTTTGGCTATAAATCTAGGCTCTATTCCTTTGGTCTGTAGCATCTGTGGGTGAAGGGAAACCAATCAATGACCCCCAGCTGGCTTTAGGGGCCTGAGGGATGAAGCCCAAAGGGGGAAAAGTCTTCTAAGATAATTTAATATCCTATATTTAAGACACCAAATTAACATATCCTTTACTATATTAATTTTTTTAATTGTTTTTCAGATCAAACACTAGGATATAGTATTTCCTTGAGTAAGAATTATGCAGTATCAGGTGAATCTTTAGAAATACATCTCAACATTGGAAATATCAATACATCAGTGACTTTGTATAGACCTGATGGATCAACAGCTGGAAGTTGTGAAGCACCATTAGGTGGAGTAAGTTGGCGATGTACTACAGGTTTAACACAGGATTTAACAACTGGAATAACTACATACAGTATAGCATCTGTATCACGGACCACAGATCAAGGTGTTTGGACAAGTTCACATGGGAGTGACTCTGGAAACATTACCATTACAGTTTACAGTAAGTATGGATTTAGATAAAGAAAGATCATTCATTCATGAATGCAACAAGTTAAGTACATGTATGCCCTTATTTTATGTTACACAGTGCACTGTACTGACTGTCGATAAAAAGTTTTTACATCATAATTCAACAGTAAAGAGGTACAAATCTTATGGTTATTAGGAATTAAACATTCAGTTTCAGTAAAGATAGCTTTAGAATTAGATATATACGAGGGACAATCAAAAAGTTCTGCAAGTAGTCATATAAAACTCAATCAAACATATGCAATTATCTAAAGTTTAATCTAATCCTTCAAAGTATTCCCCCTTAGCAGCAATACATTTTTGTAATCGTGAAATCCATGACCGGAACGTCGAAGAATAGTCTTCCCTTGGTATACTGTTAAGACACTGAAATACAGCACTGTCAACAGCACTTCTGGAAACATAATGACGCCCAGATAACATTTTTTTTTTCACTTTTGGAAACAGAAAAGAGTCACATGGACTAAAGTCTGGAGAATAAGGAGGATGGGGAAGCTGGGTGATATTCTCTTGCTCAGGGGCCTGAGGGGCGGGGCTAAATGGGTCAAATTGACTAAAACTTCAAAAATCTTCTTCTCTACTCTCAGATATGGTGGAATCAAACACTCTTCAAGGACCGGGTCTTAAAGTACTTTACCAAAATTGGGAATTTCATGACCCAGAGGTCTCACGTTTGCCCCTGGGGAAGGGGGTAAACTTTACTATAGGTTATATAGGGAAATCACATTTTTGACTGTAATTTATTTCATTTCGATTGGAATTTATTCTAACTTAGTAAACATTATCAGAATGGGATGACAGTTTGATTGCATGCACATGTTGGCCCTGAATGACCCCCAGGGGCTGATTGGCGGGGCCAGAGAGGGTCAATTAAATTAACTGAAATACATGTAATGTATTTCAAATCTCATGTGACCGTTAAGGCCCATGGGCCTCTTGTTTTATCTCCAAACAGGTCATATATACGACTTGGGTGAATTAAGCACTGGTGTAGCATCTTTCTTTTGGTGTCTCACTGTCTGTCAACTTTACATATGCTATGGCAGTATATACTAGATAGAAAAATAATTGTAATGTAACTTAAAAATATTTTTGCCATGACTACTGAACTATCCAGGTGAGCAATACAGGCCCTCTGAGCCTCTTGTTACCGCTTTTCAAAGAGATATATGTTCCTTTTAAGTAAAAAAAATTAACACAATTTCGTCCAGCTATTTATTCTCTCAGATGTTAATGAATATTTAAAAGATTTTGTAGGAAAGTTGAATTTTCATATTGTAAACTGACTCATGGAAGCTGTCGGGGATATTCTCAGCAATCCTGGTGACAGTTCTAGTGTACAGTGTACTATTTAGCTAGCAAGACTAGCTACTCAGTATGCTTGCTTTTGATGTTCATCAAATTACCTAAACCTGATACATGTAATAACTTTTATTTTTCAGCCATTCCTACGGTAACAGAAAGTAATTCGTTATCCTCTTTGACCTTGTCATCTGATAGCAGTACTAGTAACACACAAAGTTTGACCATCACAGTGACGTGTGCATATCCAGCAGTTTCACTTGACTTGTCCTTCGTGGTAAGTGTTGTATAAATGGAGGATATTTGCTCACCAGTCATTAGGGATATATTCTTTTAAATTGCTACAGGTGAGTTGGCTTGACGTCTATAATTTTCTATCGGATGTAAACTATTTGCATTTTCGATGTTACTAGGGGTCTTAAATTAGATGTTTGCTAGGCCTAATCAACATCTTATAGTATAAATACAATTTTAAAAACTTGCACATCTTGGGTTGGGGTTTGGTTGGCAAGGCCTCTATAACTTTTGTGTCGCCTTGAAAAGGTGACATATAGGTATTACGTATACTATGTCGACGTCTTCAGTGTAGGCAGCGTGGTTGCATGGTGTCGGTATAATCGTCGTCCGCACAATGGTTTCCATGCAATAAATTGAGATCCCTTGGGCCAATCAAACTCAAACTGTAAAGTAAAAATTTTTCTGCGATATCTTGAAAAGAATTATGATATATATTTCATATCTGACACTGAAAACTCTGACCTATACCCAGTTAACCCAGCAGCAGAAAATATTAACATTTCAGTGTTGGAAGAAAATGGCATATTAATATACAGCCAACCAAAAGCCCAAGCAGAGACACTAAACAATCAATTTCAGTCAGTATTCACTACATATAGTACACCATCACAATTAAAACTTTCTCATATTTGTAAACAACTGCAAACCTTGCAAAAAGCACTAAGTCATACAAAATGTACATCATCATCACAGCATATCATACATCCAAACTACTAAAAAATCTTTACCAGAACAAATTAGACACAATTTCTCCTACCTTTCTGAAACGAAAATTGGTAAGGATGTTAAAGAAGGGTGGCTGCCAAAGTGTTATTTTGATTTTGGGCCTCGTAAAATCTTTGACATTCCATCCAATATGGCAGCTGTTTTGAAAAGCACATTTTAAACTTCTAGACATGTTCTATCATTGGAACAATAATTTAACATAAAGCGTCATATTCTAAAAATATAAACAATCTGACGTAATTATCTCGTGGGGGTCCATTATACGCCAATAAATGATAACAAGTAACAAAATCCAAATATTTGAATTTTGGTACTACAGGGCTTTGATATATTTCAACTCAGCATACGACAGCAATAGGCTTCCATACATTTTATATTTGTGCATGGATATTGTACTCATAACTATTACAAAAGTACATACAAATGTGCATTTCAACAAGTTATGATAATACATTCCAATACTAAATACCCATACACACAATTATACCTGCCATGTCTATCAATATGACATAATCAAAGTCGTTATGCCCGCCAATTTGCAATAGACAACAATAGTACTGTGAATTTGGCTTGAGAGATATTTCGGATCTTTTAAGACATTAAACTCTGTCAACAGTTAAATTTACAGAAATATTCTAGAGTACTTAACTCAATCTGTGTGTTTACTGTTAAAATGAAATTGGTTATTTCACAGGTAAAATCCTGAAGAGCAGACAGCGTTCCCACAAACAGATATTGCCTCCGTTTTGTATATGTATAAATATATAGACATTGAAAGCCTTATTTTCAATACTCAAACATTTTAGCACTCGCATCACTCCCATTAAAAACTAGATAAAAAAACCTTCAGGCTACATTAATCTTACATTGTTGACACATCAGATGCAACTGAACACTAGTAGTTTCTTTTTAATTTCATAAAACACTTTTATAAACACCAAAAAATACTTTTTTTTGTCTTGCAAAGGAGTGCAGCTCTCAAAATCCACTCCCATTACAAGTTAATTGCATGTATAACCGTTAACATGTGTGGTTTAAATTCTTTAAAGACCTTTTAAGCATTCCACTTATTAGAATGTGAATATTTGATTTGTAAATTTAGTTTTAAAGGGTGGTCGATTGAAAAACTAACTATTTTTAATTCATGAAACGTTAATTTGGGTGAAATTCCTCTTTGGGTCAACTGTGTTCTAACATTGACGCCTCCACATTGAAGAGTTTAAGGTGGTCTAAAAATACTATCTTTTACTACAAAATAGTTAATTGTATGTTCACGAAATACTTTTTATATTGGCCCTGATATGCTGCTGTAGTAGCCCTGCAGGTGTAGATCAAACATCTAATTCTAGATCTAACCATATATATCCACATTTGAATTAATTAACAGGACTTACGTAGAGCCGAATATCTACTAGCCATCATCTACGTGTTATTGTTGACTGACTAACATGGAAAAAGTAGGAAATCAGAAGTCTGGATATATATACAAAATGTACTTGCTTGGATGAAAGGCTACAAAATATCAAAACTACAAACCTAGCTAGCCGATACTTTTATTTTGTTATGATGATATAGTGGTAATAAGCTCGGGATTTGCATGAAATGACCTAGATCAACTTAATAATGTTGCAATAAATTACTGCTAAGAAGCAAGTGAGCTATACAGGCCCATTTGGCCACTTGTATTGTTTAACATCCTATCAACAGTTCTTGTAATTTCAAGATGGCATTGTTATGTGTTTGTATGTTATATGCCACAGGGTCATATTCACAGTTAACATATCTTGATTCCAGCCGACTGGAGGGGGTAATGAGGAGAATGCTCCATCGTCAACATCAACATGTACCTCTACTGGTAACACAGGGTGTACTGACCCAGATGCCAACAGTTATACCTGTGTCATAACACCACAATATGAGGCAACTCTATCAGCTGGTACAACATACTATATCAAGGCAGCAGTTAAGCTAGACGGGTTGTCTATTGGAGTAGACATCACCATCAATGGGACAGATATAACAGTGCAAGGTTAGTAGTGCTGTGGTTCATTACATATACACAAATTATTATAACTATATTTAATACAGCTGTCTGAAGAAATGTCCTACATATTCAGACCAAGCTGGAGTGTTAGCCCATTTCCTAATGAGTGTAAGACATTCCCGATGTCCTTCTTCCCAGAGACACATTTAGATTATAGCTCACCTTATCCGAAGCTGATGCAAAGCCACGTCATTGGTTGTCCATTAACATTTCCTTAAAATCACTACTTATCTGATGAATGACTGAGATTTTAATGAAGAATCCTAGGATTAAAGGAAAACCAATTTTTTTAACCAATAAGAGAAATTTAACATTTAAAAAAAAAATCCTACTCCATTTTAATCCATAGGATTGAAAGTCTTTAGTCCCTATTTGGTCTGAAGCATCCATGGGTGAAGGGGAACTAAATTTGTACAGGGCCAATAAAGCAAATTCATTAAAATTCTTCTTAATTCTCTTCAATGGGAAATGTATTTGTAATAAACTTAGAGTGCTTTGCCATAATCAATACAATATCCAGATGAGCAATGCACTGCTTTATTGGCCTTTTGTCCTTAAGCTCAGATTGTTCATTTATGTAACATTTCAGTGTTTTATATCAGATGTATTTCCTACAATATTCATGGTGGATATGTTGCAGACAGTGCTTCTTATGTAGAATGTTTTTGACCTTGACATTCAAATACATTTTAATGCTTTGTTTTAAAGCATATTTCCCATTACATGTATAAACTTCCTTGTTTTAACATATTGTACCAGATGAAAAATTTTCAAAAACCAATATATCAACTTAAGGCCATCCTAAGGCGTATTTTCCATACAGATACCAAAGATCAGTTTGGAAAGGACTTCTCTAATAGTAATGTCATTTAGAAGCATAAAAATCATGTAGATATGAAAAAGATGTACAATCTAATTCATTCCACTTTGTTCTCTGTATTTTTAACGTCAAGGACCTTTCGGGTCCTCTGCCGTTTAAGTGGTCAATGAGAACAGTTTTTGGGAGCTGAGACTGATCTGGCCAATCACAGCTATCCCAATTATGTACCTTCCCGGTTGTATATAGTTCCTGTTTTACCAGTGTAATGACGCTCGCTGGTCACAATTGGTGTATCCTTAATATCTACTACTGTTTCTTAATTTACAATTAGCATGAGTTTTACTGTTGAAATGTCAAGTTACAAAAAAGGAACTGAATAATTATTGCTTATGGTTGCATAGTTGTACAATTAACGAGAGTGCAGGGCAGGCGTTTGATTGGTTGTCTATGAATCACTGCACTTCTACATCATCAGAGGCTGAGGATGCAAGTGTCGCTTAATTTTAATTGTTAACGCCTCGTCACAGCTCGCCCAATAAGGGCATACAATTGTACCCGAGAAACGAAAACGCCCCACACTCTCTCATCGCTACCCGTGTACAATCGGGAAAAAATACGAAAATTATTCAAGTCAGTAACCATATGTAAGGCATTTTCAATTATGGCGTAAGTGAAACAATTTCAGACTAATTGAATGTTCATTTGCCCATAGCAGACAATATCCAATCCAATATTCATTGATACTCTCGTTCAAGACAGTGTATGTTAATTGTTAGGAGTGCCTGTACAGAGATTGACCATGTTTTTGACTTCACAATGTAGGAAATATTATTATATAGCTATAGGTTGTTAGACATCGACATGATTGTGATAGAATGAGATGTAGACTTGGTCATATTTTACACACGCTCAGGTTAACATATAAGTCACAACTTGTTAGCCTTTAACATAAATATCATCATTCTATTGTCATTTTATTATCTCACTAGTTTCCAGTAACAGTGAGTTAATTGTTGTACTACTGGATTCTGTGTCAGTGTCTATATTTTGGGTAGCCTAACAAGTTTAAACTTATATCTGTTCCTGTTCTAGTTTGCACCCATTATAGGTGATTGAATGATTTCATAACTTTAATACTGTGGGGAAATTGCCATTGTGTGAACTAGATCATAGTATTGATCAATTCTCTAATACGCATCAATTGAGATACTTAGATACGTAGAAACATCTAGGACTAGTAGTGACAGCTTGTCAAATGTTGCTGATGTTTCAGAATCGATGTTCTATAGGACTTGTGAACATTTCTTCAAAACTTTGATCAGCCATACGTCGCATCATTTGATTCATATCAAAACTTGGTGGCAATACACACCAGCACCTATGATCTATGAAAAGTTTGCTCCATTTCATTTCACAATTTCCTAACCCTGACGTTTTCAGGGCCTTTGACCCTCTGATAATACCTGAAGATCTGACAAAATCTGATGACCGTGCATTTATAATTTGCATATAGGTATTAATCATGACAATGACAGATTATTACTTTCTCCATTATGTCCAGAGTATTTAAATATAAAAGCAACAAATGTCTAGATGTTTGCCCACTGATTCCTTGGTTGATAAGTGTATTATAATATGCTAAGCATCTTTTTGTCCAAATATTTATTGTAACTGATCCATCTTCATGTGTTTACATGATGTCCATCTGTCAACACTTATTTGTGGATATTATCTCACAACCCAGAAGGCAAAATTTCTGAAACTTCAAATATTGTTAAACTGTTATGTGAGGATGTACAATAGCGGTTTAAAAGTTCCTGGTGTCATTGTCAAGGTAGCTATTATTACTAAATATAGAACAAGGAGTTAACTGTCAAAAATACAACATCTAAAAAGACCATAACAAAGAGCCAGACTTTCTGAAAATGCAGATGTGTAAATAGGAGTTTATCAATTTCTAAGGTCAAGATTAAAATCACTGTTGCTAAAACTAAAACTGAGAATATGTCAAAAATACATCATCTTAAGCCCTTATAGAACCAGGCCACAGATTCTGACATTTCAAATGATGATGCACAACGAAATGCTGCAGGTGCACAATAGGGATTGATAAATTTCTCAAGATCAAGATTGTTGTTGCTATAAATAAAACTGGAAATAAACTGTCAAAATACATCATCTTAAACTCTTACAAAAGGTTTTTTCTTTCTGAATTTATAGTACATTGTACATGGTACATTCTGAACTGCAAGTGTGCAATAGGGGTTTATAAAGTTCCTTCGCTCATGTTTGAGGCTAAAAGGCCACATTTTCATAGATATATGTAGATCCTAAATAGCGATTAGACAATTCCTCAAGTAAAGGTCGCTTCTATTAAATTTGGGTGGCCATCATTCAAGGTAAAATGGTCAAACATCATACTAACCACTTTTAAAAGAAAATATAGTTAGTGTACAAGCTACTTCATGAGCACCAATCAGGAAAGTTCACCATGATTTCATAATCTTGTCATATTATTTGGATGAAATAAGAAATGATTTGATATCAAGTTAACAAAGGTTTAGTTCGAGGTAACAGACTGACACTTTTCAGTGTCCTTTCTGACGTGTTAGTAATCTAAAGTAAATTGATTAAGATGTTTAGGCCACCATTTGATCTGTTCTAAGTTCCCTTTGTCCTTGGTCTGTCATCCATCCATTAACTCTTTCAACACAGAAGACCGAGCAAGGAGAAATAACAGAACTTAATTGGCATTATAACATTATAACGTTTCTTGTTAGGTCATATGACCTGAAGGGTCAGTATGCATGACCTTAGCAGTCTTTGATTTGTGCTTCATCCATCATCTTTCACATTTTAAACTTCTTTTCAAGTTCCACAAGTGGGGTTCAACTCAAACTTACCTGAAATGATCCTGAGATGGACCTGACCATGTTTTGTTATGTTTCGGATCAGTCACGAAATCTAAAATGGCTGTCATAGAAACTATCTTCAAAATCACATTTTGAACTTCTCCATATCTGCGCTGGTATCATTGAGCTGAAAATTGGCAGGAATGTTAAGGAAGGGAAGCCAGCAAATCTATTTTGTTCATTTTCAATTTGAAGTAATTAATAATTTGTAGGAAACATGAGATGGATAATATGTTTTAATGCTCTTCCTCAGACGAAGCTATCCTGGAATCTAATAATCTTCATCCTTTGATTGATACTCTTTATCATTGAGTGCTGTTAATTTGGTTTTTGACAGTTTCTTAATCTGGATAATGATATGTGTTGGACTTGGTCATGTTTCAAATTCATAGTTGCTGTAATGTCATTGCATTATCTACACAAAATGCAACATCTAACAGCAGAGTGAAAGGAGTTAGTTCATTCAACCTTTTAATTTGCTTGTTTACAACAACAGAAGTTATTTTACCAATGAGAATTGATTAAGGTGCAGATCATTATTATATACTCTTTGGAGATCTGACGTTAGCCACTGAGGGGTCATGTTCCGATGATTTTTCCACCAACATAACTCATGATCAACTGGCAACATTTTGCCAGAATCTGCATCCCTTCAGCAACCTAATGGTCATGGTCTTTAATGAATAGTTAATATCAGAGTGTCCTAAATGTCTTGATTGTTGTAACAGACAATATCATGGAAGGAAATGAAAAAAAATTCAACACTATTTCAATCTCCCGTTCAATTTACACATGGTGCCGAACAGGCATTTGAGACATGTTTTCTGATTGGCTAAAATATGCCGTGGTAGACCTATATGCTATGCACTGAGGTCAGCTGAACATGACTGCTTACTAGCCACCATTAGATTTTCATAATGCAGTGCATAATGATGATCTTTTCTAATCAGATTGTACCAATTACAGATGGGGTTCAAAGCTGATATTTTTAGGATGGTCTGAATAACCATGACCAGTCAAAATGGGAACAAATAAACTAGTCTGCATTTGGGTTATTTTGTTTTGATGTGTGTCAAATATGTAAATATCCAGCTATTTTGTATTTAATAGTTTGTATACCACCATATGCTTTTTTGATCAGTTTAAAATGCAATCACCTGTGTTCTTACTGTATTTTAAGGCCTATCAATCATTTGATCATCATATTTAAAAACAATACAAGGGAAAAGTTTGTTTCAAAGACCTAGATCATAATTATTCTTGTATATTATACTTAAGTTATCGTGATTTTTTGTATTTTGCATTTTAACAGTTATCTGTTTTCATATAAGTTAGTAAGTTATAGGCATTGTCTGCAATTCTACAATAAGTAAATATGTTTAGATTAAACATTAAATTGCATCTGTAGTTTGGTGACTTTTGTACGAAAAATAAACACTTAAGTCATTGAAAATTATGATAATTAATATTAGCATAGATTAGACATGCTTGATGCCTATGTCTAACTGGGTGTTTTGGGTTGTATTCCACCGGTACACCCTAACCCCGTGTGTCACCCAAATGTAGCTGGCTTCCCTGCGGTTGGAAATGTTACTACATGTACATTATCATTGTAGTAGTGGTGGTTCTCTTGGTGGTAGTAACCGTCAGTGTCTGCTGTTGTTGTCGGCATGGTTACTGCATGCGGAAGACGAAAAGACAATGAGGACAAATATAATGTGGACGATATGAACTTGAACAATCATGAAAATGGTGGACGTTCAAACCCTTCCATGCGTCATGACGGAACAGATATGTGATGTCTTCTTACCATATGTGGTTTTCGTATTTTACGTACCTGGGTATGTGTTTCGAACACAAGTATAGACATTCCGCTGGATCAGTTGTCTTAAAATCCACATGTGTAAATTCTAAATTAATCAAGATAATCCTTTGCCTTTGCATCAAATATATTTGATTTGTTGAGTTACAGGAATGTGATTACAGAATGGGAAAAAAGGTACTTTTCAGGTACATGTTGTGACAATTTCTTCATCATGAACAGAATGAAAGGTTGACATTTACAGTTATATAGCGATTTGTATTTGAAAAACATAGAGGTGTTAATGTTGTTGAATCATTTGATGAAGTTTACAATATCATTAACAAAGATTTTTATCATTCTTCATAAGGACAATTTATATGATAAATGTTCAAAAATGTACAATGTATATATTGAAATGTAGCTTATGTGGTCAGCAATGACCTTAAATTTGTCCACAATTAAGGTGCTAATGTGTTAATATTTATCCTACTTAGATATGCGGAGTCGTGTAGTCGGTCAACCAGTAACTAATTAAATGTAACTGATTAATATTTTTATATGCAATTGATTTCCTGTGATATGTGATCTGCCAAAGGGAGGCAGTATATATATGACAGGTGGTCTCTTAATCCAGGTTCAGGTAACTAGTTTAGTAAATAACATTGGGAGGAGAAACTATTGTTCACTTATGAGAGGGATCGAGTCCCTTAGTTCAGGTGGTTTAACTAAGGCTGTTTGTAACGCCAAAGTTTGTCAGCACTCTAGCACCTTCATTCCTTGCGTGATTATGATCAAACTTCACACAATGATAAAGAATCGTAATATCTCGGACAAGTTGAAGTTTTAGGGTTTTGGGGTCAAGGTCCTGCCTCTTTTTAATGTGTGTGAGAAGGAGGGGGGACGCATGGACATGTTCTGTGTATTGCTAGAATTTGCTTATTTTTCAATGCAGAAATTGTCAGCATTGTTAAGAATATTCAAAACTAGGAATGTTTTTCTTCCGTGTTTATTGGAATTTTGTGCTTAATTGACTAAAGAATGAGAAAACTGCCAGATATATCTATCCAATTTGTCAAGTATGTGTTGAGGGGAATCCTTTGTTTTGTGAATGATTCATTGAATTAATATAAAACATAATCACAAGCATATTTTATTGAGCTTTTGTTGATAGGTTTATATATATACATATTTTATTTTGAATATCGTATATTTCTGTTGACTAATGAATGGCAGATTATGTTTGTTACTTAAGATTAAAGGATTTATATATGATTGTTAAATTAATCTAGAAATCAAAGCTAGATATTAATAAATAATTAAACAGAAGTTTTTTTGGTCTGTGGTGTATTAGAAGATGAATTTCAATTAAAAATAGGCTATTTGACATTTGACCTAGATCTGTAGAACCCTATGTCCAATTTTATGCCTAAAGGATCTCAGCTGCTGATTTTGTCTCATTATGATTGGTTGGTCTGGATCTGATTTCCTGGTATAAAAGTCAAAGCCCCTTCTACCTGGATTGAAATGTTTGATACTTACAGTGATTGGCACGTATATGTCAAATAATTGATACATTGTACTTCCTCATAGGTGTATTCCTGTATACCTAATTTCTTAATTAAACAACACATATTTTGACTCATGTTGTCTACATCAATCAGAACTAGATTTACCTCCTGTATCTGTACCCTCAACTCGTACAGATACAGGGGATCTTCACTTCCTAGATACAGGGGATCTTCACTTCCTAGATACAGGGGATTCTTGATTCCTAGATACAGGAGACCCTTGATTCCAAGATACAGGGGACCCTTGATTCCTAGATACAGGGGATCTTCACTTCCTAGATACAGGGGATCTTCACTTCCTAGATACAGGGGATCTTCACTTCCTAGATACAGGGGATCTTCACTTCCTAGATACAGGGGATTCTTGATTCCTAGATACAGGAGACCCTTGATTCCAAGATACAGGGGACCCTTGATTCCTAGATACAGGGGATCTTCACTTCCTAGATACAGGGGATCTTCACTTCCTAGATACAGGGGATCTTCACTTCCTAGATACAGGGAATCATCACTTCCTAGATACAGGGAATCCTCACTTCCTAGATACAGGGGATCTTCCTTTCCTAAATACAGGGGATCTTCACTTCCTAGATACAGAGGATCTTCACTTTCTAGATACAGGAGACCCTTGATTCCTAGATACAGGGGATCCTTGATTCCAAGATACAGGGGATCTTCACTTCCTACATACAGGAGACCCTTGATTCCTAGATAAAGGAAACTCTCCCTTCCTTAGTACAAGGATACAGAAAATGAATTGTGTGTAATGTTCCGAACTTGTTTATTTTTCTTCGAAATTTTGCTTATTGAGATAAGGACCTTGCTCATATTATTGGTATCATGTCACCACTGTTATTCTGTGGAGCGGCTATTTCTAAAATGGAATATACATCAGTGTTCTTTGGTCTGGTGGCTACATCATAACATGGAAATGGAGATACTTGAACATCTGCACTAACTAATAAGTCTCCTACCGAGGAGGGACTATAGGTTTTCTCCCAATTAGTGTGCTGTATGTTCGTATTTCAGTCTGTTCACTCAGTTTTCAGCACTTTTCTCAGCCTTACTTCATGGTATCTTGGTGAAAGTTGGTATTATCTTCAGTTTGAGTAGCTACAGATCAAGTTCGAGTTTCAGCATTTTTGGGTCAAGATCAAGGTCTTTGTTACTATATTTAGCGGGGAATGATAGGAGACATTTAATGACTATAGATTTATGTAATTTCTTTTCCTGTTTTGGCTTATTATTAAAGTCATCAACTGATTAAGAAGAAATAAGAATAAAGATTATCACCTCATGATTATCCTAATGCGTTTTGTCTATATAGATGTTTTCATATGTAGACGCATCTTTTAACTAATACACATTTCAGAGTTATAGTCTCCCCTTGAGAGCTCTTCAAAAAAGGAGATCAAATACACATCTGATTTGCTGCTTGGTTAGGGCCAGAACGCAATATCTACTATGAATACATAAGGCAGGGACACAGTAGAAGTCAAGCTATTAGCTTGATGCATTTCAGACTTTCATAATCATTTTAAAATGTAGTTACAGACATCTTACATACAGAAATCCAAACAATGTCGATAATTATTAATCTTGAAAACCCGGTACACAAAACAATACTAGATAATGAGCAAATATACCGTGTATGAAAGGTTCCTTAGTACCGCTTATATGTCGGAAAACTCTACCCGTTGTAACGGAACAAGGTTTGGTCAGGACTGGTCTTGATGGGTTTCCTATCCACAAGGTGATAAGAGCAATCCATGGATATTTGAGAAATGTATTAAGATATCCTGTTGCACCATTGCAGCCCGATATCATGACAACAATGAGACAACAGCTAGTCTACTGATTTTAAGCCCTACCTCCCCTGACAAAAGAGGACTAAATTTCAGGAGTGATAATATAACTTCAGAGGAAAGCACAAGTCAGAACTCGGAAAATTGTGTAGATTTTAAGTTTTTTTTTCCTATTTGACCAGATTAAACAATGATATTTTGGTCTAAACGGAGTAGAAATTTATGATTATTTTTATACATTTTATCAAAATTTTTGTATTTAGGTCCCACTACCCCACATAATGTACACGTATGCTGTATGCCCTTGAAGGATATTAAAGCCGCCACAGCTTTTCTGCATCACTTTGAACAATAGACATATGTAATGAAAAGATTTTGGATGAAGAGTTTGAAAAGTAGCGAGTACGTAAAATTATGATGAGGATCATTTAATAATAATCTTTGATTAATTACATTATGTTCTCAATATAATGCAAACCTCATATCAAAGAAAACATTTATGATCAATGCAATCAAATGTTATTGTCGAGTAATATATTATACTTTTGCATTAAAGTTAAAATGTTTGCTTCTCCCTCTAATTTCATCCCTGTGTCTGATAAAATACAAGTGTGTTGATCTGTATAAGATTATCATGAAAACAAATATATATATTCTTCTCTTATCAACAGATGGCATTTGTTTATATTTACTAATACGAAGGCCTATAGCTATGTGACATTAGAAATACTAATGTCTGTGACTTCGGTTATATATACTAATTAATTAATAAATAAGGCCTGCAACATTAAGAATTATAAGGGTGTGACCTTAAGAAAAACTGTTATTAAGATACATGTCAATCATCTTCTCTAATAAAGATACCTGTCAATCATCTTCTCTAATAAAGATACCTGTCAATCATCCTCTCCTATAAAGATACCTGTCAATCATCCTCTCATATAAAGATACCTGTCAATCATCTTCTCTAATAAAGATACCTGTCAATCATCCTCTCCTATAAAGATACCTGTCAATCATCCTCTCATATACAGATACCTGTCAATCATCCTCTCCTATAAAGATACCCGTCAATCATACTCTCCTATAAATATACCTGTCAATCACCCTCTCCTATAAAGATACCTGTCAATCATCCTCTCCTATAAAGATACTTGTCAATCATCCTCTCCTATAAAGATACATGTCAATCATTCTATCCTATAAAGATACCTGTCAATCATCCTCTCCTATAAAGATACCTGTCAATCATCCTCTCCTACAAAGACACATGTCAATAATCCTCTCCTATAAAGATACCTGTCAATCATGCTCTCCTGAACCATCGATTTATGATATTTCATGCATTTTATCTAAATGTTTAATTTATCAATCACTACCACTACCTCTACCACTTCCACTACCACTCCAGGTAGGTTATCATCAGTTCCTCGTTAACTTACCTGAACCTTTGTATACTTTTGTGTTGATACCTACAGGTATGGCATTGTACTTAGAACACAGACAAGACATTTATAAAATATTCAAATGAACATATATTCATTCAAAGTATGTTTTTTAAGAGGGCTGTGGTCTTAGTACAATTTGTCAAATCCTGGTAATTATACTTTTCTCCTTTGTTGAAATATGTTGCAAGTATATCTCCGGAAACAAGAAACTAGTTTGATGCTTCAGTGTATGTATTGACCGGACTACAATGAATCTTTGTTTCTGGTTTTGCTCTGAAAATGTTTGGATCAGTTGATTTGCAAACGGTTTGTTTCATGAATATCTTTATTATTTGGGTCATGTAAAAAAGAAAAAGATCTTTTCCTCTTTAAAGATGCTTGTTTATAATAACCTTTACAACATGGTTGTCAAACATCAGATAATGAATAAAGTAATGCAGAAAGGTAGCATGTATTAGTGAGCAGTACAATATTTTGGTTTTGGCCTAAACTTAGATCGTGACCTTGGCAATACCAGGAATGTGACCTTGGAAACACTGAGGTTAGATTGGAATCTTGGCAATAGTAAGGATGTGACCTTGGCAGCTCTGATGTTAGGTTATGACCTTGGCAATACTAGGGATGTGACCTTGATAGCACTGAGGTTAGAATGTGACCTTGGCAATACTAATGATGTGACCTTTATAGCACTGACGTTAAATCGTGACCTTGGCAATACTAAGGATGTGACCTCGACAGCTCTGAAGTTAGATTGTGACCTTGGCATTGCTCTGGTTGTAACCTTGGTACATGTATTATGCTATTTATTGTGACACGATTGGTGATATTTTAGCTGTTATAACTATATAACTGATAAATGTTCTAAGGAAAGGTTTGATTAATAAAGTTGCGCTATATATATATATATAAATCACTAGTATCCATGGCAACATGCTGTTATATTATTTCCGAATAACTGGATCTTTAATTTCCAATACAATTGACAGGCCCAACAACTTCCTCTCCAATCTCAAGTAGGTCCTCACAAGTCATTTGACTTAATTTATATACTGGTAGATATATAATACATATATATCTATATATTGTAATTGAATACTTTTTTTTATTTATTATGGTTTCAGTTTTTATTTCAGCACATGAAAGATGTTTTTTTTTATTTATTTATTCTGTTGTTTACTGATTTTTTTTGTATTCTGTTTACTGAATTGCTATTATGCTTTAAACTTCCTAAATTCTAATGTGCATTCGATTTGTGACATTGGAAATACTAAGGTTTTGGTAATAAATTGTAAGGCCTGCAACATTGAGAATACTAAGAGTGACCTTGGATTGGTAATACTAAGGTCTTTGTAATATATAGTAAGGCCTGCAACATTTAGAATATTAAGAGTGTGACTTTGGTAATACCCAGGTGGTAAACCTAAGATAAACTCATCCTCTCCTATAAAGGGACCACGGAACCAAATGATTTCCCATAGACGGTAATGTTAACGTTTATCACTGTACTGCTTAAATGGAGTTTTCAACACTGGTCCAGTAGCAATAATTTTGAAGTATGTCATCTCGGAAACCTCTAAATGGAATTATAAAAAATTCTACCAATTTGAACTTTTTTTATATGGGGGCTGCCATCTTGTATTGAAATCAGCACCAAAAATTCATCTAAATTAATAACAAAATACACACTTACTTACCTCCCCCTGACAAAAACAGGCTAGCAAAAAAATAACTGTTTTTCTATATATTTTACATCTATATGTATTGCCCGACCCACATATTTAAACTTTGGAAACTTCTCTCATCTTAATATCCAATCAGTAGGCCCCGATGTATTCACCTTCCTATTAAATCTTCTGCCCAAACGGGGAAAACCCACATTCTATTTTTGATTTGGTTCCATGGTCCCTATAGAATCGTACACATTTTCCAAATTTAACTTTTCTGGGACAGGATAGGACCATAGGGTATGATGTCCAAATAGGAAGTGGCTGGCTGCAAGTCTTGGGCTGGTAGGTCAAGTCTTCTATTGGTACCGGAGATGGAGATTCGTATTAGAAAAGGACATAAAAATTGAAACAAATTTTTAGTTAAAATAGAAATATCTTGCTGAATTTTAAATCCAGATAGATGTCTTTTGGTCATATAAGAGTATTGATATTGTACTACTGAAAAATATAAACAAATAAGAAATACCCTGAAGATCAAGGGCAGATAACTCCATGCTATCTCCCCACCCCCCTTATTTCTCGCCTTTATCTTAAAAAAATTTGGACAAGAGCATTTTTGTATATAATTGAGTCAAACACACACACAGGACAGTGGGCCGGGCTAGGGACAACAAAACTACCAAAATAACCACCAGAAATCGAACCGGGGTAGTGACAACAGAACAACCAATCACATCACCGAACACCGAACCGGGCTAGAGTCAAGAGTACAACCAGAAAAAACACCAAAAATCGAACCGGGGTACTGACTACAGAACAACCAGACACACCACGGGACTACGAAACACGCGTTATACAGCTACCATTGAAATAAATACTATATTTTCCTATTAACCTGGTCTATGGCCCCCTTTACACTGTACACAGGCCCATATTTTCATTATAAACAAGCTCAGAATCTAATTTCCTGCTTAAATTCTGCCAAAATATCTCCATGATGAAAATACCAGCCGAATATGTTCAGATCGGTCCCGTAATCTGGTGTCCAGGGACGCTGAGCGGCATAAAATGTCAAATCCGGTAGCTCCCTATAGGGACCACGGAACCAAATGATTTCCCATAGACGGTAATGTTAACGTTTATCACTGTACTGCTTAAATGGAGTTTTCAACACTGGTCCAGTAGCAATAATTTTGAAGTATGTCATCTCGGAAACCTCTAAATGGAATTATAAAAAATTCTACCAATTTGAACTTTTTTTTATATGGGGGCTGCCATCTTGTATTGAAATCAGCACCAAAAATTCATCTAAATTAATAACAAAATACACACTTACTTACCTCCCCCTGACAAAAACAGGCTAGCAAAAAAATAACTGTTTTTCTATATATTTTACATCTATATGTATTGCCCGACCCACATATTCAAACTTTGGAAACTTCTCTCATCTTAATATCCAATCAGTAGGCCCCGATGTATTCACCTTCCTATTAAATCTTCTGCCCAAACGGGGAAAACCCACATTCTATTTTTGATTTGGTTCCATGGTCCCTAAAGATACCTGTCAATCATCCTCTCCTATAAAGATACATGTCAATAATTCTCTCCTATAAAGGCACCTGTCAATCGTCCTCTCCTATAAAGATACCTGTCAATCATCCACTCCTATAAAGATACCTGTCAATCATCCTCTCCTATAAAGATACCTGTCAATCATCCTCTCCTATAAAGATACCTGGCAATCATCCTCTCCTATAAAGATACCTGGCAATCATTCTCTAATCTTAAGATACCTGTCAATCATCCTCCTTTATAGATACCTGTCAATCATCCTCTCCTATAAAGATACATGTCAACTCATCCTCTCCTATAAAGATACCTGTCAATCATCCTCTCCTATAAAGATACATGTCCATCATCCTCGCCTATTAAGATACCTGTCAATCATCCTCTCCTATAAAGATACATGTCAATCATCCTGTCCTATAAAGATACATGTCAATCATCCTCTCCTGTAAAGATACATGTCAATCATTCTCCCCTATAAAGAAACCCGTCAATCATCCTCTCCTATAAATGTACATGTCAATCATTCTCTCATATAAAGATACCTGTCAATCATTCTCTCATATAAAGATACATGTCAATCATTCTCTCCTATAAAGAAACGTGTCAATCATCCTCTCCTATAAATATACATGTCAATCATCCTCTCCTATAAAGGTACCTGCCAATCATCCTCTCCTACAAAGATACCTGTCAATCGTCCTCTTCTATAACGATACATGTCGATCACGCTCCCTTTAAAGATACCTGTCAATCATTCTCTCCTATAAAGCTACCTGTCAATCGTCCTCTTCTATAAAGATACATGTCAATCATCCTCGCCTGAACCATAAATTTATGGGGTTTTTTCATGCATTTTATTTAAATGTTTTATTTAGCAATCACTACCACTACCACCCCAGGTATGTAATCATCAGTTCTCTCGTTAATTTACCTGAACCTAATACTTTTGTGTTGATACCTACAGGTATGACATTGTACTTAGATCACAGTCAAGTCACACATCAGAAACCTCACTCATTAATTATGTAACAATAATTCATAAAATGCTCAAATGAACATATACTCATTTTGAGTAATTATTTACAAGAAATCTTAAATTACTTGACTGGAAGACTCAGCTGTGGTCTAAGTACAATTTCATATCCCTGTAATCATACTTACTCCTTTGTTGAAAGTTGTTGCATCTACGACTATTGCTACATATTCTTGGAGACTCTTTCTAGGCCATATCATAAAGAGTTTAACTACCTTATGTTCTCAATATAATGCAAATTTCATATTAATGAAAAAAACATTATAATTGATGTTATGAAATATTAGAATCAATATAATTGTCGGAGGTACACAAAGATATCTGATCAGATTATATTATATAATAATGAATATTATTTCCGTTGATAAATTAAAGTTATCCGAGATTGTATTCTACATTGCTTCTGCTTCAAAGTACTAATGTTTGCTTCTCCCTCTGAATTTAACACTACCGGTATGTCTGATAAAATTCTAGTGTGTTGATTTTTCCAAGATTATCATAAAAACCAAGAAACATCTATTCTTCTCTAATTAACAAATTATTTCAATTTGATGGTATATATGGCCTTGTGTGTACGAAGAGTGTTGAATCACCTTGAACAATTATAACTAATGACTTCCTGTACACATCAAATATATGGAATGTAGTGTACTCAATATAGTAATATAATCTTAAATTGATGACTTGTAAATTCAATAAGAGTCTGTTGACCAGGCTTACTTTAAGTTTATCTCCAGAAACTAGAAACCAGTTTGATACTGCAGTGTATGTATCGACCGGGACTACAATAAGTCTGTGTTTCTGATTTTGCTCTGAAAATGTATGGATCAGTTGATTTGCAAACGGTTTTGTTTCATGAATATCATTTGGGTTATGTAAAAAAAAATCTTTTCAATTCTTTTACGAAGCTTGTTTATATTGACCTATACAGGTCATGTAATCACCCAACTTTCTGTGCATGTCACACATCCACTTCCATGGAATTATTTTCTTTAATGTAAATGTGTACACATGGGGACTACATGTTTTCATATGTATCCCTGTGTTCATGATTGCTGGCACATTGAATACCTGAAATACTTGCATAAAACAGTTTCACACATCTATCAATTTATGTACATGTAATTTTGGTCGCCAATCACGATTGCGAAAAACTCTCACTTCTGTATGAGATATATTTAGAGCATTTTCCCCACAAGTATAATCTGGCTGTGAAAGGTTTCTTAGAATAATTTTAGAGATTCACAAAAACGATACATCATTTTGCTTCTTTTAGTTTTTTCCCCGAGCAAGCATATCTTCATGAAATATATCAGATTCCTTACCTGATGAGTGTAGGATTGCAGGTGTCAAAGGTTAAGTCCAAAAGGTCATTAGGTTAAAGGTCAGGAAACACTTGAAAGCTTGTGATAGCTGTTGACCGTCATCAGAGGATTCCCCTAAAATTTTATTTCATCATATTTATATATAATCAGCTCCATGTTCGATCATTCCCTGGTTTACTTTTAGACATTACTTGCTATTAAACAGCATCTATGTCAGTCATGTCAAAAAATATTCTGTCAGAAAGAATGTTATACACGGTGCATCATGCAACTTCACTGTACACGGTTTGTACAATTGTAAGTATTACAAGACTTTACCGTACAAGGTTTGTACAATTGTAATTATTACGAGGCTTTACCGTACAATGTTTGTACAATTGTAAGTATAACAAGACTTTACCGTACAAGGTTTGTACAATTGTAAGTATTACAAGACTTGACTGTACAAGGTTTGTACAATTGTAAGTAATACGAGATTTGACTGTACAAGGTTTGTACAATTGTAAGTATTACAAGACTTGACTGTACAAGGTTTGTACAATTGTAAGTATTACAAGACTTTACCGTACAAGGTTTGTACAATTGTTAGTATTACAAGACTTTACCGTACCAGGTTTGTACAATTGTAAGTATTACAAGACTTTACCGTACAAGGTTTGTACAATTGTAAGTATTACGATACTTTACTGTACAAGGTTTGTACAATTGTAAGTATTACGATACTTTACTGTACAAGGCTTGTAGAATTGTAAGTATTACGAGGCTTCATTGTACAAGGTTTGTACAATTGTAATTATTACGAGACTTTACTGTACAAGGTTTGTACAATTGTAAGTATTACGATACTTTACTGTACAAGGCTTGTAGAATTGTAAGTATTACGAGGCTTCATTGCACAAAGTTCGTAGAATTGTAAATATTACGAGGCTAAATTATTGTACAAGGTTTTTACAACTTTAAGTATTACGAAACTTTACTGTACAAGGTTTGTACAATTGTAATACGAGACTTTACTGTACAAGGTTTGTACAGCTTAAAGTATTACGAGACTTTACTAAACAAAATTTGTACAATTGCAAGTATTACGAGACTTTACTGTACAAGGTTTGTACAATTGTAAGTATTACGAGACTTTACTGTACAAGGTTTTACAATTGTAAGTTATACCAGACTTTGCTGTAAAAGGTTTGTACAACTTTAAGTATTCCGAGACTTGACTGTACAAGGTTTGCACATTCGTAAGCTGATCACAGGTA
The DNA here is from genome assembly GCF_902652985.1 of Pecten maximus. Taxonomy (NCBI): domain Eukaryota; kingdom Metazoa; phylum Mollusca; class Bivalvia; order Pectinida; family Pectinidae; genus Pecten; species Pecten maximus. The sequence goes on along the minus strand of NC_047027.1, from coordinate 30,517,039 downwards.
CTGACTGTATTTGTTTGCTCGTGTTAATTAAGAATTCTATACAAGGATCACACTGGACTTTCGAGTTTAGTAAGAATTGACAAACTAAATGGTTAATGAGGTAAGCTTCTACTATCAAAACTTCATGATTTGTATTGTAACACCCACATATAAGAGATATCTTTAGTGATTTCAGAGTTGACGTTGATAAGAAGATCATACAGGACTATCGTATATTGGTCAAGTCTATGGTTTTGAGTTGGGTCAGCATTTGTAGTCTTCAGTACCAAACTTTGACCTTGTCTGAACTGGAGAGTATTGATATAATTAGGATCAAAGATAATTAATTTATAGTAACAAACCCATTAAATCTACAGTTTTCAAACTTTCCAAATTGATAATGTCCAGTTGTATGGAGTTGCATTCAACAGAAACAAAAACAAAGGTGTGTTACTGCAATCAATACACCACAGGAAAAAAGTTAAGCCATTTTATTTTCAAATGTTTGGTATTTATTTTTTAAAATCATGAATTCCTATTGTGCTGGTTTTGGTAGATGGAATGTTTAGTTCAAATAATGTGTTGTTTCACTTTGTATATAGGATGACCAATGGACACTAATGGTGCTGTTACACAATGATCAATGATTTTCTACAAATCAGTGTTTGACATATTGTTGCTAACTATTTTTACTTTTTTTTTTTAGCTACTCCTTCACCTGACTGTGATTGCACTATCCACAGTAAGTATTTCAGACTTTTAGACATTTCCTGTGAAGCCTTTCCAAACAAGCAAAAAAAAAAAAAAAAATAAATAAAAAAAAAATAAATAAAAAAAACAAGAATAAATAAAACTTAAGTGAAATAATTCCATGTCATTCTTCTGTCTGTATAAACAATGGGAAGATTTACATGGAGACAATGGATAAACGAGAGATGTTATGATCAGGATGAGGTTAGAATATCACAATACAGTGTAGATGTGAGGAAATATTTGTAGTTCTTTAAAGAGTCCACTGGCCTGTGGTCTTAAATAATACCTATAAAGATATATGACAGTAGTTATAATGCTGGGTCGAGACCTGTCGACTTTATTCAAATTAGTGACCTTGGCCAATAGTAGTTATAATGCTGGGTCGAAACCTGTAAACTATATTCAAATTAGTTATCTTGGCCAACAGTAGTTATAATGCTGGGTGGAGACCTGTCAACTTTATTCAAATTAGTTACCTTGGCCAACAGTAGTTATAATGCTGGGTGGAGACCTGTCAACTTTATTCAAATTAGTTACCTTGGCCAACAGTAGTTATAATGCTGGGTGAGACCTGTCAACTTTATTCAAATTAGTTACCTTGGCCAATAGTAGTTATAATGCTGGATCGAGACCTGTCAACTTTATTCAAATTAGTGACCTTGGCCAATAAAAGTTATAATGCTGGGTCGAAACCTGTAAACTATATTCAAATTAGTTACCTTGGCCAACAGTAGTTATAATGCTGGGTAGAGACCTAGCTGTCAACTTGATAGCTGATAAACGAGAGATGTTATGATCAGGATGAGGTTAGAATATCACAATACAGTGTAGATGTGAGGAAATATTTGTAGTTCTTTAAAGAGTCCACTGGCCTGTGGTCTTAAATAATACCTATAAAGATATATGACAGTAGTTATAATGCTGGGTCGAGACCTGTCGACTTTATTCAAATTAGTGACCTTGGCCAATAGTAGTTATAATGCTGGGTCGAAACCTGTAAACTATATTCAAATTAGTTATCTTGGCCAACAGTAGTTATAATGCTGGGTGGAGACCTGTCAACTTTATTCAAATTAGTTACCTTGGCCAACAGTAGTTATAATGCTGGGTGGAGACCTGTCAACTTTATTCAAATTAGTTACCTTGGCCAACAGTAGTTATAATGCTGGGTGAGACCTGTCAACTTTATTCAAATTAGTTACCTTGGCCAATAGTAGTTATAATGCTGGATCGAGACCTGTCAACTTTATTCAAATTAGTGACCTTGGCCAATAGTAGTTATAATGCTGGGTCGAAACCTGTAAACTATATTCAAATTAGTGACCTTGGCCAACAGTAGTTATAATGCTGGGTAGAGACCTAGCTGTCAACTTTATTCAAATTAGTGACCCTGGCCAATATTTATTCAATTAACAAATCCAGTATATAAGTTTAAGAAGCCACTCATTGGAATGTATTTGAAATGATTAATTCCTGAACTATATTTCCCTGATTCATTTGCTGTATATTTTTCGTTGCAGTCATACTGATGTGCATTGGCATATTGCTAACTTTGGCTACTGTGGCGTGGGATTTGGCTGGTGTATGGTGTGAGCATTGGTAAGTACATTGCAAACTCATTGATATATAGCAATGTCTATGTCATTGAAAAAAACACAGGATTTATTTCAGTATACTATGGCCTACAATCGATACCTTTAACATAGCAGGACTGGTTTCTAGAATAATGATTGTATGCCATTTTGTGGACTTAACTTTTTTGGCACCAAAACTCACTTTAAAGTTTTGGGGGTAAGTCCAAAAGCATGCACCTCACACCCTTCTAATTTGGTTATGCATTCATTAGAGGTTCAGGAGTGATGTTATGGTAAAATTATTTTTGTTTTTTTGGGGGGAATTTTACCATTTTGTGGACTTACTTTTTATTGGCACAAAAACCCTCTTAAAAGATTTTGAGGTGAAGTTTTGGAAAGCTTGTAAGTCCACACCCTTCTTATTTGGTTTATACAACCATTAGAATTTTAGGAGTGATATTATTTGACGTACAATTTCAAATTGACATATTCTTATACATACATAAAAAATGAATGCATAGCGTGATTGCTGCCGCCGGTGAGCTTTCGCAATCATTGATTGCACTTGTTGATCAGGAAAACAAAATGACTAACAGGCTGCAATCTTTGATTTTGAGAATTAAAGCATGTTGCCGCTATTACTTGAAAAGTACTGGAAGGATATCTCAATTTAATGTCTGATCAGGAAAACAAAATGGTTGACGAGCAGTTGTCTTTGAAGTTAACATTTTGTTTGTTATCTCTTTTTTTGTGTGTGTGGTATACAGATGTGTGGTGCTCAAATGTGTAAACTACTGAAAAAGTAATCATTGTTCATATTTTCATTTCAGACAAGATTGATTGGAAATTCTTGAAGCCTCGTAAGTATATTTCAACTGCATTCCTCTTCAAAGTTCCTCAACTGCTACAGGTTGTACATATTAAGATAATGTCCTAACTCTAGGTACTGGTTGTGTACAGATTAAGATAGTTTCCCAACTCCAGGTACTGGTTGTGTTCCGATTTAGATAATTTCCCAACTCTAGGTACTGGTTGTGTACCGATTAAGATACTTGTTCAACTTTAGGTACTGGTTGTGTACCGATTATAATAAGATAATTTTCTAACTCTAGGTACTGGTTGTGTACCCATTAAGATAATTTTCTGACTCTAGGTACTGGTTGTGTACCAATTAAGATAATTTTTCATTAAGATAATTTCCCAACTCCAGGTACTGGTTGTTTACCGATTAAGATATTTTTCTATTAAGATAATTTCCCAACTCTATAGGTACTGGTTGTGTACCGATTAAGATAATTTCCCAACTCTATAGGTATTGGTTGTGTACCGATTAAGATAATTTCCCAACTCTATAGGTACTGGTTGTGTACCTGATTAAGATAATTTCCCAACTCCAGGTACTGGTTGTGTACCGATTAAGATAATTTCTCAACTCTATAGGTACTGGTTGTGTACCGATAAAGATAATTTCCCAACCCAGGTACTGGTTGTGTACCTGATTAAGATAATTTCCCAACTCTAGGTATATGTACTGATTAAGATAATTTCCCAACTCTATAGGTACTGGTTGTGTACCTGATTAAGATAATTTCCCAACTCCAGGTACTGGTTGTGTACCGATTAAGATAATTTCTCAACTCTATAGGTACTGGTTGTGTACCGATTAAGATAATTTCCCAACCCCAGGTACTGGTTGTGTACCGATTAAGATAATTTTCCATTAAAATAATTTCCCAACTCCAGGTACTGGTTGTTTACCGATTAAGATATTTTTCCATTAAGATAATTTCCCAACACTATAGGTACTGGTTGTGTACCGATTAAGATAATTTCCCAACTCTATAGGTACTGGTTGTGTACCGATTAAGACAATTTCCCAACTCCAGGTACCGGTTGTGTACCGATTAAGATAATTTCCCAACTCTATAGGTACTGGTTGTGTACCGATTAAGATAATTTCCCAACTCCAGGTACTGGTTGTGTACCGATTAAGACAATTTCCCAACTCTAGGTACTGATTGTGTACCGATTAAGATAATTTCCCAACTCCATGATGCATTGACTGTGGAATGGTAGTAGATTTGAGTGGACATTTATGTAGTTAGTATTGTTTATTGAGCTGTCGACCAATCAGATTGCCCATTGAATACCGCTCTAAAATAAATAGACTACATCCGTTCCACAGTTGATGCATCATCGACTATCACGACCGCTTTTGATCCGTTTTCTTATCTTTGAATCATTCTCACATGACAAAAGATTAACATGCATTGCTATTTAAGGATCATAAACCAAGGTATGTAACTGAAGTTTACGTGCATTTGATATTTTATTCAGATTGAACTTTAATTCAAAGTGAATCGAAGCTCACCCTGGCCGCACTCTCAGCTTTTCGAGTGTTACACGTTGTTGATGTAGTAAGAGTATAGGGACTGATATTTTTTTCTCTCTAAATACTAACAATAAGCAGATGCCTGTCGTTATAGTAATCAACAAGATAATATGTTTAACTTTTCTTTGATTCCAGGAGATAAAGAAGCAAAGCGTGATAAAAAAGGTAAGTATGGCTATTTTCTGGTGTTATACATTTGTAACAAAGTGCATAATTACTTAAATTTGAATCACTACCTCCGTTCGGGATCAAACTTGGGACCTCTAGCTTACTTAAAAGTCTTACAATCAACCGATCGAAGAAGATCTCTCTAGCCGAGTGGTATATTGTGGCTAGTATTTACCAGGGTTGCATACTCCCCTTCCAGGAAAGAACTCGTCCTCGAGTTTCCAGGGGTAACAGCGATGCTTTCGCAAGCAGTGATGAGTATTTGAATCCTGAGTCCATACATGGGCACCAATGTAACAGAACGCATGATTAATCAAATTTAAATCACTGCCTCCGCTAAGGATTGAACCACGGACGTTTGGCTTACTAGTTTAATGCTTAATTAATATAAGCAATCAAGCTATAGAGAAGATCTCTCTAGCCGAGTGGAATATTACAGTTAGTATTTACAAGGCTTACATATATATCATATGTAATATATGCTGGACATAGGGGTTACACAATGAGGAGTCGTTGTGTATGGTATTTCTTTCACTTTAGTTAGTAATTTTTCCAAAGTTACAAAAAAAAACGCCATATACAATGACCACTCATTGTGTAACCTCTATTTATCATCCAATTAATTCACAATTGATATGTATAAAACATAAGTAAAAGATAAGTAAATGATGGATGCAGCACAACATATATAAAGGCCTCTATGTCCATATCTATAGAACTATGGCTATGGAATTGATCATTCCATGTATACATATATATATTAAAAGTGCCTTGACTTGTAATTGTGATCATCGGGTTATTCAATTATATCGTCTATGAATTTAAACAATATATATATTCATGCTCATTTCAGTTATTCATTGGTTTAGCTAGGTGTACAATTCTCCTACTCAATGGTGGTCCCTGAACTCAATAAATGAAATTCTGTTTTTTTCATTTTCTTCATTTTTTTTCTTCATCATTCAGTTTCTTTTCTCTCGCATTTTGTTAGATCATTACGTATCTGTATAGTGGAAAGCTTGTGGCGATCCTTGAACCTTCCTATATTTTTCAATATAATTTTCTTCGGTGCTGGAGAACTGAAGCATACATAAACCAAATGTTTTATTACTGTTCCTCTAACATACATGAACCAAATGTTTTATTACTGTACCTCTAACATACATAAACCGAATGTTTTATTACTGTACCTCTAACATACATAAACCGAATGTTTTATTACTGTACCTCTAACATACATAAACCGAATGTTTTATTACTGTACCTCTAACATACATAAACCAAATGTTTTATTACTGTACCTCTAACATTCATGAACCGAATGCTTTATTACTGTTCCTCTAACATACATGAACCGAATGTTTTATTACTGTTCCTCTAACATACATGAACCGAATGTGGACCAAAAATGTTCGGAGCTGTTTTTGAAATTTGAAACAAAGTTGTTGTTTTTTTTTCTCGGAGAGGGGGTTCTCTATTAAAGCTTATGTTGTTTGGTATATATAGATATGTCCGTTATGTATTGTTTGTTTCTCCTCATCGGAGATCTGTCTTTAGTAGGTTACCCTTCTCTAACGTTATGTAGTGTTTCTCCTCCTCGGAGATCTGTCTTTAGTAGGTTACCCTTCTCTAACGTTATGTATTGTTTCTCCTCCTCGGAGATCTGTCTTTAGTAGGTTACTCTCCTCTAATGTTCCTTATTTCTCAATTCCAGAGATCAGTGTGACCAACTTGTTGGTAGCTGATATCGTGATAACAGTGGTCGCTGTCATTGGTGTCATTCTCGGTAACGTCGGTGTTATCGTCTGTAAACGCTGTAACTCGACCAATGACAAAGGTAAGTTACTGTAAATTCATCTCATTCTCATCTGTTTAGGGTGCCGCAGTGGCCGATTGGTTAAGATGTCCAGACAAAACAAAAGGTGTTTTTAACTTGAATCTAGCTATATTATAGATTTCAAATATGTGAAGATATCAAAAAAAAAAAAAAATTGCATGATATCTTATTGTTTGTAATCAAACAGTTTTTCTGCACATTAATATAGCAGTGAAACATACAACGGATATTCACCGGATAGACTCAACTGTTTCCTTCGAAACGCTTTTGTTTCTATCGACTGATATTACTTGATGCTTGGTGCTACTTGCAGCTCCTTTTAACTTAACAATGCCAAGATAAAAGAAATGAATATCAAATAATTTTAGAGATTATCAAATTATTACAATGTTAAGATATGAATGAAAATTAGAAGAATAAATCAAACATGCCTTCGCAAACTGTTTTGACCCTCCATTGAACTTTACATCAAACCTCCATTGTTTTGTTACAGACTACTGACTTACATTTGAAGTTTACATCAAATTGAAGTTTACATCAAACCTCCATTGTTTTGTTAAAGACTCTATACTGGCCTACATTTGAAATTTACATCAAAGTTTCCCTCGCTGTTTTTGACCATCCATTGTGTTTTGTTGCAGACACTTCCAGCCAACATTTGAAATTTGTTTATGATCCTCCGTTTTTGTTGCAGAACATACTGGCCTGATCCTAGCTATTATTGGTTTCATTGTGGTTGTCATTATTGCACTGTTGGCAGTGATTGTCCTGACAATCCTGATTGTTCGTGGAATAGTCCGGATAAAGAAGAGTGGTAAGTAGATCATTATTATATGTTTTAACCACAGTCCTAATTCCATAAGTAAACCATGTTTATTCCAGATTTTCATTTCCTTGTTGCAAATTTGTGAAGTTTGAATATCATGAAGAAATTTGTTCCAAACATAGAAAATAAGACATTGTTCAGACATTACGGACCTGATTTTGTGTATTAAGCATGAATATGGAGTAAACATGTATTACTGTATTTACTAACCGCATAGTGACAGTCATAGTGCTATGAATGCCACTACTTGATTTTGATGTCAATCATAAAGTGCAATTTCTGAAAACCGATCATCTGTGGATACCGAACGAAATGGCAAAATGTTCGGATCTGATCCTTCTTTATTGTAGTAATAAACAAATTCTTATGACAGATCACTCTGAATTCCGAAAAACCAAACTGAGTCCAAATTAGTTTAAATGTATTAAAAATGTCTGTGAACCAGCCTTACCTGTCGTAGGCATGCATGTGTAGAAGGTATTTGATGAATTGGTCGTAGGTGTTAATTGTTCTTAACTATAGAAGGCATTATGATTCAGTTGTGTAGCTTGTACATGTACAATTAACTTGGTCAAGATGAATCCAAATCACCATGCACCATTGAAGCAATTCAGCCTGTTTACCCAAAGGAAAGCTAGAAAATGAGAATTCTGCATCTGATTTGCATGAGGCCCCGGATTGTTTGTTTTTGCAGCGGACAAATTTTTACATGATAATGAATATGATGGCAGATAAGGTTTCATATTGAAATGCAATATTGATGTCCAGAATGAGGCCGGAACCAGTATGAACTCGTAAACATATGAAATCATTGTTTTTTTTATTTGTAAAACTGTTCTAGATTGCAATGAAATAAACATGCCTTAATTACCAATTAGGTGTAGCAACAGGTCGGATGTAGGTCGGTGACAATGACATTGTTGTGAAATGATAAATGAACGTAGCAATCTTACACATAGAGTGATATAATTTATAATATTATACAAATATAGCGTTTTAAGGAGGTCGATACATGGTTTTATCAACCCAAACAAATATATTAACCGAGGCCGTGTTATCACTATTTCTTGAAAAGTACCAGAGGGATGTTTCCCTCACTTCACATTTAGGTTTCACTTGTTCATGTTACCAGAATAATAAGAGAAAAAAAAAAGAAGGAAAAAGTAGTCCTTGGTCAATATTATTTCTTTGGTCGATATAACCATGTATCGACCGAATTTTAAATGCTACAATTGCTTTCTTATTTAGTCCTTTGTCAATATTTTTCTTTGGTCGATATAACCATGTATCGACGGAATTTTAAATGCTATAATTGCTTTATAATTTTTGTTAATTTTGTGAAAAAACTTTATATCGGGCTTTACCTTGGCGTTTTAACCCCTCGGTCATGGAATAAAAAAAACACGATTGGATTTTTTGAAATCATCCCCCTTGCTTATGTTTATATTATCACGTTCTTTCTCCAAGTGTCTGTGGAGGCCGCTTCTATAGGCCAACAATGTTGATTTCTTGTAAGGATGCACTTTCCTGTCACGCATCTCAAGATAAAAAGCGTCATCCAATTATGCAGGAGAATATGTATCAAAGTTGTCCTGCATGCTCCTGGCTGTAAGGTATTGTCGAAAAAGCTTCACAGCTGTATTGGTAGCTTGCTTCGTGTTAAGAGCGTTGTCAATTTTAAGAATATTGTTGATATCGTCTTCAGATAGATTGGGGCAACAGTCGGTTGTCGTCTGTCATCTTCAATTGTTTACACTCTCAATAACGTACCTACAAAATGCTAAGAGGCCGTATGATCTAGATGCTTTCTTAAAATAACTGTGCAATATAGTTTTTTTGACACAGGGGTGCAACATTGAATGGCTTTCCAGAGCAGGGGTAATCCTTAAGGCTCTGTCAGCCGCACTTAAATTATGTCACCCACCTGTTCACCGTAGCCTAGTGTTGCTACCTTATCATTATGGATATCCTTAGATGTCAAACCTTTTTATGTGAATATTGAATCATTGCTCTTTCACCGATTTTGTCCATTTTGCAAAACCTGCTTGTCTTGTTTACTTAAGAGGGCTACCTCGTCAACATAAACTAACCAAATGAGACCAGTCCTTGGATACACGGCCCTAAATGGTCAGAGAACAGTGGGACTTAAAAAGAACATCTTTGAGTATATATCTCCTTCAATAAGAGGCTCACAACAACTTAACAATCAGCTAGACCTCATATTATAACCTAAGTCAGCCTTGTGATTTGTGCAACTATTTCTACACCAAAGTTTCCATTTTAATGCATTTTTTTGTGAGGTATCGTGATAGATGTAGTGAAAATATGGTAAGCCATCAGGATTTTTTTTTTTTTGCCTGGAATGTCATTGTATACCAATTACTGTCCCTGGATGCAGCCAATCATACTAACCTCTAGCACTGGAAAGTGGCAGTATACTGATATATGTTGTGGCATATAATTATTAACACTGGACAATTTGCCTCAATAACTCCAGCAAAAATTAAACCGCAGTAGTCTAAAGAAAGACAACATGGATTGATCAATGATATGAATACATTTTTGGGCTTTTGAAGATTCTTAAAAATAATAATAAATAATAGATAATATAAATTTTAATAAAATATAAATTTTGGTAAATTATATTTAAATGTAATCAGTATGATCATTAATTGAAAAATACATCAGTTGAAGTAGTCTTTAATTCTGCCATCTTTGCTTTGCTTTATGGTAGATTTGCTGCCTCTGAAAAATCCGACAAATTATGGTGGGATCTCCATGTATTTATTGGTAAAATGTTGATCCTGAGCCTATAGTTGTGGGTTTGGTGGATATAACTGTGACATATATATCCAGATAACATTTATATATTGTTGATGTGTTCTTATAATGTTGATCCTGATTGTAAGTGGCTGATTTGATGGAGATATATCTATAATATATCATCCTGATACCGTTCAGATATTGTTAGTGTATTCCCAAAATGTTGATCCTTGTGTCCCAAAATATTGATCCCGAATTCCCAAAATGTTGATCCTGGTTTCACTGTCTGAATTCGGTGTGTATATATATATTAGTGATACTGGTGTATCTATGTGAACACAGACTTAAAACATATGCATTGTTGACTTGTACAATGAGCATTTATTGTAAAACAATAGTAGAGGAGGAAGCTGTATCACCGTTGTCTTATTTTTTTTTTGGAAATATTTTATCACCATTGTTCCCAACCTGAATAAGATCATCTGTTGGTGGTTTCATTTACTATGTTCTATGCTGGAAAGCACATAATGTCATTTGGGTCACATTTGAGATGACCCAAATTCTGAAAAATGAAAACTTTAGTGACTGGCCAGTAGAGAGCACAGCCCATCTGTGATTTCAACATCAATTGGAATATTTTCTTCACTCAGCTGCACGTTGCTGTCACTTATAATCCGCTTTAAGCTCAACAAAGTAAAATCCACAAAAGCAGTAAATGTCTTTTTTTTCAGTGATGTTAGAATGGCTTCAACCATATAGTGATATCATGCAGAGGCCTTCAGAGCATGACCCTGACCTGGTACTCTCAGAGGTCATATCTAACTGTGACCCTGACCTGGTACTCTCAGAGGTCATATCTAACGGTGACCCTGACCTGGTACTCTCAGAGGTCATATCTGACTGTGACCCTGATCTGTTTCTGTCAGAGGTCATATCTGACTGTGACCTTAATCCAGTACTCTCAGAGGTCATATCTGACTGTGAACCTGATCCAGTACTCTCAGAGATCATATCAAACTGTGACCCTGACACGGTACTCACAGAGGTCATATCTGACTGTGACCCTGAACTGGTACTCTCAGAGGTCATATCTGACTGTGACCCTGACCTGTTTCTGTCAGAGGTCATATCTGAATGACCTTAATCCAGTACTCTCAGAGGTCATATCTGACTGTGACCCTGATCCAGTACTCTCAGAGGTCATATCTTATTGACCGTGATCCATTACTCTCAGAGGTCAGATTTGACTCTGACCCTGATCCAGTACTCTCAGAGGTCGTATCTGACTCTGACCCTGATCCAGTACTCTCAGAGGTCATATCCTATTCTGACCCTGATCTGGTAGTCTCAAATATTCAGGTGTAGAACGTAGTCAACAAATCCATATGAACAGATGATTTTAATCTGATTTATCTCTGGTTCATAATCAACAAATTATCTTTATTTATGAAAGATCTTTGTTTCTATGCCTGTGGATAATGGGTGAATTCCTATGGAATGCAGTCTGTCCTTAATTCAGCTTATTCAAATAAAAACACATCGTTGAAAGAATCCCTTTCCATAAATGCATTGCATATTACTGATGATGCCAATTTCGTCTCTATCCTAAGGCAATGTTTATTAAGAACTGTAATAGTTTAGGGTCAATGGAACTACACCTATCAATGTTGGGGTCAGTTAATGAGTTGGTTACCTATTATACATCGATGCCAAGAGGTCAGAAGGCTGTTTGGTGAGGCCAAGAGGTCAGAAGTTCGTGCAATGAGGTCAGAGGTCAGAAGGCTGTAGAGTGAGTTCAAGAGGTTAGAAGACAGTAGGGTGAGGTCAAGAGGTCAGAAGACAGTATGGTGAGGTCAAAAGATAGTGTGATGAGGCCAAGAGGCAGAAAGTGCTCTCAACCAGGTCACATTAAACTGACAACAGAAAGTCCTCATAACCACATCACACTAGACTGAAAACAGAAAGTCCTCACAAACTGGTCACATGATACTGCCCACAGAAAATGCTCTCAACCAGGTCATATTATACTCACAACAGAAAGTGCTCTCAACCAGGTCGTATTATACTCACAACAGAAAGTGTTCTCAACCAGGTCACAAGAAACTGACAACAGAAAGTGCTCACAGCCTGGTCACATTAAACTGACAACAGAAAGTGCTCTCAACCTGGTCATATCATACTGTCCACAGAAAGTGCTTTCAACCAGGTCATATAATACTGACAACAGAAAGTGCTCTCAACCAGGTCACATTATACTGACAACAGAAAGTGCTTTCAACCAGGTCATATAATACTGACAACAGAAAGTGCTTTCAACCAGGTCATATAATACTGACAACAGAAAGTGCTCTCAACCTGGTCATATTATACTGACAACAGAAAGTGCTCTCAACTTGGTCATATTATACTGCCAACAGAAAGTGCTCCCAACCAGGTCGTATTATACTCACAACAGAAAGTCCTCTCAACCAGGTCATAAGAAACTCACAACAGAAAGGGCTCACAACCTGGTAACATTAAACTGACAACAGAAAGTCCTCACAATCAGATCACACTATATAATGACAACAGAAAATGCTCTCAACATGGTCATATTATACTGCCCACAGAAAGTGCTCTCAACCAGGTCACATTATACTGACAACAGAAAGTGCTCTCAACCTGGTCATATTATACTGCCAACAGAAAGTGCTCTCAACCAGGTCGTATTATACTCACAGCAGAAAGTGCTCTCAACCAGGTCACACGAAACTGACAACAGAAAGTGCTCACAACCTAGTCACATTAAACTGACAAAAGAAAGTGCTCTCAACCTGGTCATAGTATTCTGTCCACAGAATGTGCTCTCAACCAGGTCGTATTATACTCACAACAGAAAGTGCTCTCAACCAGGTCACATTACACTGACAAAACTGTACACGAATTTTGAGTGAAAACAGCCTATGTTGGTCAAACTGTTTGTTGTGATTTAACCCTGCTGTTATGACGTTCTGGTGTTAGGTACAAGATTGCACTGCTCTGTATTGATTACCCTGAGTAGATCAAAGCTAGTCCTATTATGTGTTCAAATAGAAAATAAATGTTAGTTTAAAAAACAATTTTTGGGACTCCAGACACAAGATTATTGATGCCAAGTCAAATCTCGATGTTCAAATTTAGATTTTCTGAAGTATACTCCTGCTATGTATCAGCTAGTTATGTAGCGTTATAAAATATTGAACAACTTACTTTTGCATCTACAACAAACCAGATAGGGCTATATTTGGGGAGATCATGTGTACATGTATGTCAGTTTAAATTTATTTTCTTTTAAAAACTTGATTAATGGTTATGCAATAGAGTAATTAGTATGTGCATGTTAAAATCGTTTGAGAAATATCGGTATGATTCATGTAGGTTATATCTTCGCTTCTTTTGCTAGGAAAGGCAGGGTTTACAGACATTAATACAGTTGAGCCAAGCAAGGAGAAAAAAAGCAGTAAGGAAAGATGGAAGAGGAAAGTGGGAAGAAGGATGAGCAAATCGAGATGACAGATGAGAAAAACATGGAAAAGGATTAGAAGAAAAGTGGAAAAGGTTGAGAACAACGATGAGAAATACGATGAGAAAAACCTGAAAAATGATGAGAAAAACGCGGATAAGGATGAGAGAGAGAGAGAGAGAGAGAGAGAGAGAGAGAGAGAGAGAGAGAGAGAGAGAGAGAGAGAGAGAGAGAGAGAGAGTTTGTATCAACTATACGGCAAAATGTTTGTATACCATGACCGGTTTTAGTATGGAGTACGGATCTACAGATTTGTTGTACAGATCTATATGATGTAATTGCTTCAATCAAGTTGTTAATGGAATGGTTCGTTTAATCCGTATCATATAATTGGTCTCAACCCTTTTAAACTGGACAAATACATGTTTTATAAATTATGTACTCTGCTATTATGACGTCATCAAACTATGATGTCATACAATTATGTACCGAATAAATTCATAATCCCCTGAAGAGCGGCACGATGGAGCCGCGAAAGTACTAAGGAGACAGCAGATCTGAATTTGACCTTTTATTTAATTATATATATATATTTATACAATCCTTCTCTTGCAGTTATGTCTGTATCAAAATAAAGGTCCATTTTCTTACCAACAGCCATATTATAAAATTCCCCCTTTGCTTATTTCCCCAAATTAGCTCCCAGCTTTCCTCCCAAATATTTGGTTTTAGAATCTAGAAGATGCTGATTCAAGATTTACAGATGAACCACTTTCTGACTTTACATGAAAGGAATTTCAGAATTAAGTGATTGAAATGTCAGGTAGAGATAGAAAGGAATTTCAGAATTAAGTGATTGAAATGTCAGGTAGAGATAGAAAGGAATTTCAGAATTAAGTGATTGAAATGTCAGGTATAGATAGAAAGGAATCTCAGAATTAAGTGATTGAAATGTCAGGTAGTGATAGAAAGGAATTTCAGAATTAAGTGATTGAAATGTAGGTAGGGATATATTTTTAATTTTCTGTCTTATCAATGCCCAGTTAATAATCCATTTCTTGTAGTTTTCTAGCTATTGTTTGGTTTAGTAAGCTTCAAATTCATTCCATATTTACCTATATTGTATTATCATGAGAGTAGTTTTAACCAAAGGTAATTTGTGAAAGTTTGAAAAGGACTATATTTTCTTATAGAACATTGCTTGCAGTTATGTCGGTCTTTTTTCATAAAGTTGCGTCTGGGCACTTAGCAGTCTATCTTTTAATTACTTGTAGTTTATTATCAATTCAGAACATAACTATGTATACATGTCCTTAATTAATTGTCTGTGATGGTGTTACAAACACATCCCTGTGTTGCTGTCAACTTGGCTGTTTAATTGGTCAAATGGGAAGACAAAATGTGAAGACAAAATGTGAAGACAATCTGATTTGTATGTACTTTTAGAGTAATTGTAGTGCCTTTCCCAAGAAAATGTTATGCTACTGTCATAGAAGTTTGTTAGGAATAGGAAATGGTCTTTGTGATAGTTTCTCAAGAGAACATACAATCTGTTCAAAATACCAGTGAAAGGTCTAGGAGTTGTCTAGTGGTAAAGATTCCAGATGGGCATCAGACTTCGGTTTTCTGGTCTACAGGCCAAAACTTTGTGAAAGATGAGATTGATATCCAGTGTCTTAGACTTACATCATTTTGTGCTCATTTTGTCCTCTCCCCAGCTCTGTCACTCCCAACCCTCCCTGAATCCTCCTCATTCCAGTTCTTACCACACCTCTATTACTTCCAACCCTCCAACCCTCCATGAACCCTCCCTGACCCCTCCTCATTCCAGTTCACACCCCACCTCTATCTCTCCCAACCCTCCAACCCTCCCTGACCCCTCCTCATTCCAGTTCACACCCCACCTCTATCTCTCCCAACCCTCCAACCCTCCCTGACCCCTCCTCATTCCAGTTCACACTCCACCTCTATCACTCCCTACCCTCCCAAGCTGATATTTTATTCATCTTTAGCTCCGATTCCCCTACCATGATCTTTGTATTCGTGTTGTGAAGTGAATGTTGACGCTTGTCTGCATAATATCATTGGCCATCATGATTATGTAAATTGGTTTTATTGTAGACAAATGTATGATTATTGTATATAGAATATATTGTACCCACCATTGTATGTAAGTTCATAACTTTGTATGTAAATACGTCACTGTAAAGGGGACTGTGGGATCAAATTGAATGCTCATGAATATAGAAAGGAATCGCCTCAAAAGAAAGATGTTTGTAAAATTAAGGAAATTGGTGACCTCATAAGTTTGGGCAATCTGTTCCGAAGATGTTCAGTATATCATTCCTTGTAACAATGGGCAATCACAGTTATTCAGTATAGCAATACTTATAAGGGTTAGCAATCTGTTCTGTTCTGAAGATATTCAGTATACCAATCCTTTTTAGGGTGGGTATTTTTTCTGAAGATATTCAATATAGCAGTCCTTGTAAGGATGGGCAATTTTTTTTGTGAAGATATTTAGTATTACAAGCCTTGTTACTATGTGAAATCCATCATAGATATTTAATATTGCAATCCTTGTAACTATGGGCAATCCATCATACATTTGTAGTATTGCAAGCCTTGTAACTATGGGACAATTCATCATAGATATTTAGTATTGGAAGCCTTTTGTAACTATGGGCAATCCATCATAGATATTTAGTATTGCAATCTTTGTTACTATGGGCAATCCATCATATATATTTAGTATTGCAATCTTTGTTACTATGTGAAATCCATCATATATATTTAATATTGCAATCCTTGTAACCATGGGCAATCCATCATGGATATTTAGTATTGCAAGCCTTGTAAGGATGGATAAGCCATCATAGATTTTTAGTATTGCAAGCCTTTTGTAACTATGGGCAATCCATCATAGATATTCAGTATTGCAAACCCTGTAAATATGGGCAATCCATCATATATATTTAGTATTGCAATCTTGTTACTATGTGCAATCCATCATATATATCTTGTATTGCAAGCCTCAATTGTTACTATGGGCAATCCATCATAACTATTTATTATTGCAAGCCTTGCACGGATGGAAAAGCTGTCCTAGAAATTTGATAATGCAAGCCTTGTAAAGATGGATTAGCTATCATAGAAATTTAGTATTACAAGCCCTGTAACTGGGCAATTCGTCATAGATATTTAGTATTGTAAGCCTTGTAATAATGGATAAGCTGTCGTAGAAATTAAATATTGCAAGCCTTGTTACTATGGGCAATCTATCATAGATATACAGTATTGTAAGCCTTGTAACGATGGACTATTATGGTATGCATACCTGATTTTGCCATTATATATATTGTGCGAAGTTATCAGATAAACATTGATTTTCTGCTCAAAACGTCTACAAAGCACTGATGCATGATGTCATAACATAAATCTCTAGAAATGATTTTATGTAAAATGTAATATTTTACCGCCAATCTGTGGCATATGCTTTACACATTGATAATTTTAATGTGTAGATTTCTTTACAATGTACGTTCCTAATAAGGCAAATGACTAACATGGATATGTAAACCTTTTCTGGTCTACTTATTTGTAGATACATTAGTTTATAGTTTTACATATCTTAAAATGGATAAATATCTGTTTTCTTCAACTGAATTTATTATTTTCCTGTCATTTATATATAAATCAATTTGAATTTAAGTAAAGAATCTTTTAATACAATGCTTATTTTTTTTTTAAGTTCTGGTTACTCTTGTGATATTTTAAGAAATTTCTGATTTTATTTTGTAGTACATTTATACTTGCCATGATTTGATAACTTTCCCCTCCCCACATTACAAATGTATATATGTATCTTAAGCTTTAGTACTGTTATTGTACTGTAACACTGTTGTACATTCAACAAGAATAACACGTCATTTTTTAATTTTCACCGTAATTTTACATCTTAGTTATTTAAAATGGCAAATCCTATATTTCATGGAGAGCTACCCAGGTACTTATATATAAATGTAATTTGAGATGGAATATGTATAATGTAAATGTATTCAACGTGATATTTTATCCAGCAAAAACATAGATGTAATTAACGTTTTTTAACAATTTGGTGTAGATCCGAATAAAGTAATCGCAAAAAAATCCATAAAGTTTGCGATATATCTTGAACTAAACTTGACATGTTATTAAGAAGTATTCATATGTATTAAAGGTTTGTGTTATCAAGTATTTCAATTTTCATATTTAAAATATTTTAATAGCAAGACAAAATATTCAGAGACTAGGTGTTACTCTTATTGGTGTATTTTACCTTATTTTAATCGCAGCACTAACAATCAGATTACTTATAGATTTAAGCAAATTTACTTTATATAGAGTGAACATATGATATTTGATTTCATCCACATGATTATTACCTTATTAAGCATGCATAGTTTTGATCCAAGTACAAAACTGACGATCAACAATGGCTAGATTAAAACATCACAGTTCAACACAATTTGAAATATGTATTATTCAGTTATCTACTGTACTCTTGTAAATACTGATATTGATGAAATAGAAATCAAGAATTCTGAAAAACGTAACAAGAAGTACAGATCTCTATGGATTTAATCATCTAATCATTTATGTTATCTGAATTTTTGTGTGTGTGTTTTTTTTAATTATTTTTCTGTGTGTTATATGGAATAATTATTAAGATACTTCAAAACTAGGAAGAACTTGCGACAAAACAAGATAAAAGAGTGAAAGATTTACAATGTATTTTTTACAATAGATAATTTACGGATATAATTAATTTCCATTGGTTTTGAGGTACTAAATTATCATTATAATTGTACAATGTACTACATGCAATGTAGCTAAAATTTAAAAGGAATGTAAATCCATTCTTAAAGAAGGATGTTTAAACTAAGTAAATAAATAACGCAAATAATTAATGAATAAACATCAATAAAGATAGTTTTTGCTAATTTTATGAATTGTTTTACTCATTCACTGTGTTGATATATTTTAATAAGTCGTTTAGTCGGAATGCACTGACCTTCATTGATTAGAAATATATGTATGTTCAAGCATTACATGTTCAAGTGTATATCAACTGGCCTTGCAGTAAGTGCCAGCAGGCTTATTTGATTTTGTGATATGATGTTCAAATATAAGACTTAGCATACTTTCATGAGTCCAAGCAACTAAAGATTTCTGATTTCAAAATAGTTTATGAACAATACACATGTAAAATACAGTATTGTCAAAAGAAGCAACTTAAGATATGGTCAAAGGTAAAAAAAGTATGAACATCAATTTTGTTAAAACAATTAAAGAGATGAAATTCAAGATAACAATATGTGTGAAACTTTTTGTTACAAATAACAAAAGCTTAACTAAAATAAATTACAACTTTGGATTTGAATTTTTTTCTTATGTATTTTTTTTATCGTAGACAGTCATTGTCAGATCTAAAAGTTAGCGAATACATTTAACAGTGAAATCTCGGACCGGTGAAATACGATATGCTTCTATGTGCATGCAATGTTATTAGTGATGTACAACTTTCTCTTCAAATATGCAAATAAATGTTTCCTTTTACATAATGTCTTGGTTTTTTCTAAGTAAGTTATTAATATAAGAGGTAATCCTATGAATTGCATCATGTTGTTCGTAACTGTCTCACCATAGTCATGAAGCGGTAACCAAGAACAACCTTGCCAATAAATGAAGGAACATATATATTAATGACAAACGTTTCTGAAGTGCCCTTTTGATGAGAGCTGCCTACTGAAAGAACTATTAATCATATCAATTCAATGAAATTCATAACATCAGAGTGCCAATATAGATTCTCATGAGACCCATGAAATGAATATTCATGATACCCATGAAAGAAATAGTCATAAGACCGAAACAGTGTGCTGTAATGATCGAAGTTCATGTAATCAAATATAAAACTTCACTACATTATGGAAAGCCGTTATGGAAAAACATGCGTTTATTAATATTAATCAATTGTTCATTAAATTTGATAAATCAGGATTTTGGTTTATAATTCGTTCATTAATATTTATCACTCATTTATTAATATCAAGAAACTAAGCTTTATTTATTAATATTAATTGTATTTCAAGAATTTGTTTAATATAAATTAATCAACGTCCTCGCGGTATATTGGTATATTTTCGCGAGGACTTCCGAACATCATTTCGATATAGCGACAGTTTCGTTAAAAGTCATACCATTCAATCTTGTCAACAGTTACGGTTAAAGTATTGAAAACATAAGTACAGGTGAGTGATGTCATCAAATGAGTGACGACATGACACGCTAACACGTTTTCATCATTTAAGGTGGAAAGATTCTCTCACTCTCATAGAGGAGTTCTGAACGCTTAACCTTTTTATTTTCCCCTTCATATTGATTTATTTATTAATATTGATACATCAGTGATACTTCCTTTAAAGTTATGGATAATTTATGTATAAATCATGTATTAATATTATTAATACTAATATTGATACTAATACTATTAGATTTCAACTGATATCAGTTAAGTAATTATTGATTTTAATTAATGCTTGTTATGTCCAAAATGGCTTGATATACTTAACAGAACCCATATTTAACACGGAGACCGAGAATTGTGTTTGCTAGATTTCGAAAAAGTCTTGTCAAAACAAGATTGCAATGACTGAGCCTTCTGATTACCCTTAAATTTAAAGTAGGTTTCTTATACTTGATATGCATGCAGTATCTCAACAGAGCTCTATGGGAGGGCTATGTCTGTGTCGATATAGCGAATAATAACCGGATCGTTTCGAAGTCTAGCCTATTATTACTTCGTGATAATGAAATTGTACTGTGTGAAGTCATAAACGGGGAATGATCTAATAATAATTTTCATACCAAAGTAAACATATAAAATGACGTAATGCGCAAAAGCATCGTGACGTAGTATGCAAAGCAGTACTGTAATTAATAATTATTTACATAATGAAATCGAAATTTGCAGATTTCTTTTAGATTTGTGTCACTTAAATCAAATAAAAAGAAAAAGAAAAAACATATTTTCGAAACATTTATCAATAGTGGTTTCACATAACACATAAAATCATATTTAGATTATGAAAAATACAAAAAAGGCTAGTTATAACAATATCTAACCTAAATATCTAAAATATATTCACTGTAATAATTGCGAGGGCTTCAATTTTACATTATTCTCGGTCATTAAATACCACAGCCAAAATAAATACTCAGCGAATATTTATATATTTAAACATATGTGTAAAGTGAGAACTGCAGAATGCTAACAAGGCATGATTGCGCGTATAAAACCAACGAAAAAGTCACCTGAGTCCCGCAAAAGTTAACAAATATATAGTTTACAGGTAATAATTTTAACCTTGACATTAGCAAACAAAGGAAACACAAAATCAATGCTTATGGGGAAGCGTGAATTAGCAAGGGATGCCACCAAATTGGGAACTCTCTTGGGATTTAAATGTACCTATTCGTATAACTGGTACGAACTCGATAAAGGAATACATAGAACTATAAAATACAAATTCAGAGTTGATTCATTATAGTCAAAATGAGTATAGTCAAAATGAGTTTAACTGCATAATGCTGCTGTATCGCCCTTTTAGGGTTCGTTAGTGATGACGAGGGCCTAAAGTGGTAATATCATGTCCATACCTGTATACTCTGAACTGTGTCCATGTCAAATACATCAAACACGTAACATGAAGTTTTACCCATACTGCATTTGACAATATTATGATGATAAATGTGATGATTAATAGAACAAAAACTTCTGAATGAAAAGAATACTCCTTAAAACAACCTATAATGATCTTGATGACGAAAATCAAAAGTAAATAATTACTGAGTTTTGCAACAAAAATATATGAAATCGAAAATTTAAAGCTGGAAAAATCGTTCAGGTAATTTCACCGATTTGCCACAGATATTTACGGTATAAAACACTCAAATATCAAAAGTACTTTGAAATCAGAAACTAACACCAAGCCAAAATATCAACATTTACAGAATCTTCGTAAGATTGACTTTTTTCTAGTTTTGTGCCAGTAAACTGGACTTTATTATGTTAACGATTTGAGTCTATGTTAATGTCCATGAGTTCCTGGTGCACTCCGTCCTCTTGATTGGGGCGTTTTCCTGTAATGAAGAATAAATGACCGTAAAGAAATGTGAAGTCAAGATGGCAATGATGGTGTATGGATATAGATTGAAGAACTTAAGAGAATCTTTTTGATAGAAATTTAATCTCAGCTTTGGTTAAATAAAACCCAAAGTAACGTCTGATAAAAGAGTGAAAAGCATGATGAAAAAAGTAAACTTGGCGAAGGTGGAATTGGTGCTATCTGCAACTGAAATTTTGCAATTTGCTGACGAAGACAACAGGTACCTTTAACGCCACTAGGGCATATTCCCTGTATGGTATGTTTTACCTATTTGATTCATCAGTGTACTTTGAGAATCCATTGTCAGTACCCTCAGAACGGAAATCTGTTTTAGTTGACAATGATTTACCTATCAGGTGGCATCGATGATGCAGAAGCCGACCTTTCCACAACAGCTGGTTGTATATTTAACCTTTTCTGATTTAGTCTTTATTTTGCATTTCAGTATTATATCGTTTGTTTTATCAACTTTATCAAATAAGAATGATATAATTTCGAAAGTCGTTATTCTTTAACACAAATTTAACCTCGGAGGTCTTGAAATAGAGTACATGGATATGATTTTCGTCTCAAAGGTAACATTTCTTAATGTATACGATGAGCTATGTCTACGTATATACTGTTTTTATTTGTTCTAGGTAGACATTAAATTCCCATGTTTTGTATTTGTGCAGAAGGAAGATTTGGTGAATTAAGTACCTTCTTGAAGGCTTTCCTAGTTACAGCTTAAGATTCGACCATGGCGCATGAATCGGTCTGGAATGGTAAATCCCCAAGCTACCTTTTTTGTCAAAGCACAAAATGCGCTGTTGCTGAAGAGTCAAATACATTTCAATGTATGAAATGACATTTTACATTGTGTTTTAAATTGTGTTACAAGTAACGTTTTCATATATCTTTACTCATATTTGGTAATTAATTTCATGCTTAGATTTGCGGTTAATTCAGTTGTTCTTGGATTAAAATGTACGTCAGACATTGGGATGAAATATACATGGGTGCCATTTTTGTTTAGACTTTTCAGTTAAGATAATATTCCATATGGTAAACTATCTGGGTTGTGACTGTTCTTAACATTTGTTTCTATGTAGATATTTTATAGATAAACATATAAATTATTATTTTATTATTTTTCCTTATTTGGTCAAAATGTACCAATTTGAATCAACAGGACACCAAAACAAATGGAAAGGCAACATGATCCTTACAAAAACTACACTGGCGTCCGTAATTCATAAAGATAAACCCTTGATGATCCAATAAAATATATTTCAAAATACTTTCAACACGGGTATTCTGAGGGAAATTGGTTGTGTTGACACTAGAATTAAAGGCTATCGTGTGACTTTCAGTAAATAATTGATGAATAATTAATGACAAACGTTACACATAAACATTCCATTTTCAAAATTTCAACATTTCACAATTACAAAACCTGAACAAATTCTTATAACAATGGTTATATTTCACACCTTAGTAATTTGACCAGTACAATTACAAACTTGAGATTTTCAATTCGTGTGTATTTTGGGGACACACAAACTAGTTGTAACAGTCAACCATCCAGTCAAGAGCAGTTTAGGCCTTGTCAATGCTGAATACATAATCTGCATTTTCAATGTGCATGTCTAATCTGAAGAGGATTTTTTATGGACGGAGATATCTAACGATAACCATCGAGAGGGTCGACGATAGTACCTTGGAAATTGACTGGCAGTACCGATCACGTGCCCTCTATAACTGGGTCAGGGTCGAGAAAACAGCATCTAAAACTCTCCTGATTTGCATAAATCGAGACGATCAACTCATCTACGTTTGAAAAAATAATTCACGTTCTTATGAGCGACTTATATATTTACACATATTACAAATGTTAGGTCCACGGCTTTTGTGTGGATATATGGCTCCAGCCCCCTCGTCTCGATTCTGCACTGACGATATGTGTATGCGTATCCATAAGCTATTGTATCGGCAATATTACTTTTCCACAACTTTAAAATAACACCATAAGCCTAAGGAGGTTTTTGTTGTCCAAGCATCAGATAAACTTACCCGAATGAATTTATAAACTCGATTGTCATTTCATTAAGATCATGCTAGTCACCCAAACGTTACACATAAACATTTCATTTTCAAAATTTCAACATTTTACAATTACAAAATCTGAATAAATTCTTAAACTAATACCTTCGGTTATATTTTACACGTTAGTAATTTGACCAGTGAAATTACAAACGTGAGATTGTTAACTACATAAACAGCTAAATGGACGAAATACACCACATAGACGAGACTACAGGCTGTTTATTCGAGCCAGGTGTATTTTGGGGACACACAAACTGGTTGTACAGGTATTGCGTTTAGGTTTTTGTAATGAATCCTATTGTATCAACCAGGAAGTTCCATACGGGTGAACGCTTGTTTAGTCCAAGCTTGGCGTTGACACAACAAATAAGAATCCTGCTTTAAAGGCTTATTACCATACAGCTACGAAAATAATGGGTGTTGTACTGTGTGTGTGTGTTGGGGGGGGGGGGGGGGGGGGGGGGGGGGGGGGGGGGGGGGGGGGGGGGGGGGGGGGGGAGTAGTATACAGAACAGGATCTGCCCGTCGTTATAAAACGTAATGTAATGGTAGATTTCTTTGTGCTGTTAAAGGTACACAGACAAAGAACGCCATTTTGAATACCGGGGTACTGACGCTGTGATATCACTCATTGTGTAACGTTATAGTTTAATAGTCCGATATTAAAAACCTGCTTATTGATCGAAATATATCCTAAACTTCAATCAAATCCATACTAGTCTATAAATTTTAATAAGTGAAACACTTTCATTCTTATTCTCAGTTCATTATGTTGTGTCGTCTTCAATCAATCATCACCGCGGATGTAGTTATATTCTTCCCTCTACCATCCTTTTCTATTCGTAACCTCTATCAGCCTCCTCCGCCCTCTTTGTCCTACCAATAAGACAACTACTTCCATCCTCCGTTCTTCCTTCCAACTACCCACCATACTCATACAGTGTATTTGATTGACCGACTTGTCAAACACTGAATCTATGCGCTATTGCATTCGTTTCTAATAATATCTTTTGGTTAACCAACTGCTAGCTTTGTGTTGTATTCTTTCTTAAGACCATAACCAAGGACAAATTACCAATGTCTTTACAGAAGTATATCTGATGTAACAAACGTGTAGCTATGTAGGGTCAGGACGGGTGATGTCGCCGAACACGACACTAAATATAGACCCTGTTGTCCGGAAGCTTGTCATAAATAACATCATGACCGTCGCAATAATATAAACATATATGTATTTCGTAATACGTGCACTAGAACAAATTCTTCACCCGACACACAGAACCAGGCTCAATAAAAATTTATGAGTTTCATCTGATTTTCAAAAATCAATAGTTTAAACTCATTTCACACGTTTATTGCCAGAAAACGCCGCCATTAAACAAATATACAAAGGGCATTGTTTGTCTACAACAGAGCTATGCTATTTGATAGGCGATCTACCAGGTCGTATAATATCAGAAACGGTACTGGTATTAAAATCCGGCTTTATTGAGATGGTCTTTATCCTAACTAAAGCTGTGTATCATATTACATAAGCCTGGGCATAAAACCTAGCAGGCAAATTGACGTTCGACTTTATCCATATTATTCGTGCTCTATATATAGCAATACATATACAAGTTCTACAATTTGCATTTATATCTGATTCTCCCAGAAACTTCCAAAACTTCCAAGAAATGGCGTCGGTGTGAAAGGATGTTGGTGTTAGATAACCGGTTGAACTACAACTTCAGTAAGCTGTGTTCGTCATATAACATCTAGTGTAGTTACAGATAACCAGAATCAGAGTACAAGTCTTTGCCAGAGTATACATTTGTATATAAAACAAGAGGTCAAGGGCCACGTAGTTCTGTGGGCATGGTATTAGTATTAAATTTATTGTTGTCAATTTTCTTGCATTTGGTAATTATAGTTTGTATGTCTGAACGCTGCCGCTTTATAGTTGACCAATGAAGAGGCCATTGTATAGATACTTTTATAATCGAACTTTAATCCAGCATTGATTATAATTTCATTTAGGGCATATGCGGATCAAAATGACCTTAGAAATCGACAAGCCGTCAAACAATTTTGTTTTAATGCACAACGGTGGCTTGTCGTTGCTTCTTTACTTACCGCTGAGATCTTGTCGTCAGCGCTATTCATTTAATGTGATGACACAGTCTAATTCGGATCATTATTATCACTCCGTTTCAAAGAGGATCTGACGACATCCAGGTAACCTTTACGGTTAACAAATATAATTACTGCCTTCAGAATCTTGAAGATAGATTTAATATGTGCGAACTAGCATGACTAATGTGCATAACTTGCGTACGCAGATCTGGTACAACCAACATCGCAACTGTAAAAGATCTTTTACAGTGCAGCCCTTACGACTTTCTCAGCTAAAGTTCCAAATTTAACAATCAACCGATCCTCGGTCAATTAGTAACCGAATAACCGATTAAATTTCATCATCAATCAAAAATCGATAACAAAAGAAAATCAATAATTGATCACCAACGAATGATCTGTTTTGAACGAGTTCTACAAAGATTATGATGTATCACAGTATTATAGGATTACAATATGAAATTATTTTCTTGTACCATATATGATTATTGTGATTTCTATAGCTATCGTCGTCCAAATGATGTTAATGTATTTGTACGTTATCGTGGTGGACATTTTGAGTATCTGCATGTTCAAAATACGTTCATATTTACTACTTTTATAGAAAATAAATTTAGTCACAGACATTAAAGGACACCAATTAGAGCTGGCACACTGCGTTTGTTCCGTGTAGTATAGTAAGACCTTGGACTTTCCTGAAGAGCAACAAGAGCTGTGAAAGCGCTAGAAAATTTGTCATTAACTTTTCTTTTACATTATCTCAAAGGTTTGTCTATAGAATAATTAATCTTAGTTGCCTCATTCATATACCCACGATGTTGAAAATTTACTCTATGAATCTTGTCTGGGAGTTACTAATCTGTCATGGACAAGTTTTATCAATTTCGGACAATTATCCGAACATCACAAATAACGGTATCTTCAGGTGTATTTGCAACGTATCCATTGCTGTTTTGGCTAATAGAAATTCGAAATTTCCATTTATTTCACATCGTGTATGAAATGCATTTTAAACTTCTATTACTAGAAGTATTATAACCGAACTCAATACTGGTATGTAACAAACCGGTCATACCCTCATAATAAAGGCTATATGACGTAAGTCGTTATAAACAGCCCGTTATTAAAATGTCATACATATTACAACGATCCGTTAAAATAAAAAAAAATATTCCAATTTTACATGTTATATACGACCTGTTATAATAGAAAATTAGTAAGATGATACACGTTGTATTTGGCCCGTTATAACAAAAAATTAGTAAGATGCTACAGGTTGTATATGACCCGTTATAATAGAAAACTATATGTCACTGGTTTCGGTAGCACTTATTAACTAATTCACAAATAGAACTCAAAAAGTTTATTCAGCACTTTCATTATTGTTGTCTAATTCGCATTAATTGCAGGCACGTTTTCACGTTTGTTTCTATATATTTCCTATATGGCAGCTCTGACCCGTTAAACCTCTGACGTCACAAGTCAGAGGTCACCGAAACGAGGTCTTCATGTGTGTTTTCGAGAAAAATCGCAATTACTCTAAAACTAAAGTCTTTATGAAAGTCGGACTTTCAGCATTTTTAGCTTCATCCTAAATCACATTTTTAAGCTTAAGTCAGCAAATCGTTACCGGTACACTTTAAATAGATTATATCAAAGAGGCATTTCAGAAAAAAAAACCCAGATAACGTAGCGTTTGTTAAATACAAATTCGGAAATGTTTGCATCTGATAACTGGCGTTTCTTAAATTCTTAAAATTAGAGTGACCCCCACCCTCTCCCGCCACACACATATAGTATATAATTAGATAGGGCGATCCAGTGAGATGTATGTCTCCCCTCTCCCCCTCTCCCTCCCCCGCCACACCCATAAATGTACAGTATATAATTAGAGCGACACGGTGAGATGTATATCTCCCCCTCCCTCCTCACTCTCCCCCTCCCCCATCACACATGTACAGTTGAGCGACCCAATGAGATATAGAGGATATATAACAGTGTCTTCAGTAATACCAAATATATTTCACTAGTGGGACTAATATTTTTGATGTTTTTCACGAGTGCGCAGCACGAGTGAAAAATATCAAAATATTAGCCGCACGAGTGAAATATATTTGGTATTACTGAAGACACTGTTAGATATTCTGTTTATTACATTTTTTATAAACGAAAAACCTACCCCGTATGCTAACTAGGCCTACATCGATAATTTGTAAACAAAAAAAAAGTAGCTTCCCCTGTCCAGGCGCTGACATATATGTCGGGCTTTCTGATTGGTCAATTATTTTGGTATTTTCTAATCATTAATTTCATTGGTCAAATCAGCAAAAGTAATATCAAATTTTTCACTAGTGAAAACTATCACTTATAGAATGAATAATTTTTGATATTTCACTGGTAAAAAATGTAATAAATACATTTTCCCCTCACCGGCCACACACATACAGCTTATAATAAGAGCGACACAGTGAGATGTATATCTCCCCCCTCCCCATCCCCCTCCCCCGCCACACACATAGAGTATAATTAGAGAGACACAGTGATATGTGTATCTCTACCCTCCCCCCTCTCCCTCCCCCGCCACACACATGCAGTATATAATTAGATAGAGTGACCCAGTGAGATGTATATCTCTCCCCTCCCCTCACAATCCCGTCTCCCTCTCCCTATCCTGTTTGTCAACAAATCAACAAATGGTGGATGTGATTACAGACTATTCACAATTAATTTATGGGACTCCATTTCTATTAAAGATCTCTATACTTAAAGTTATAAAGTACCAGAGGCCTCCATTTAAAATCCACATCGGACGAGTACAGACCCGTACTGACATCATAGATGATAACATATTAAGGTGGTTCTATATAAAATAATCCTGTCTTTACTTTAACACTATGGTAATATGTCTTAATCAGACACAGGAATAGTTGATAGATTTGTACTGTAATATACCTACAAATTGAACATGTTCATTAAAAATAACACTTGAAAATAATGATCAATCTAAAAGTTGAAACAGATCTGCATTATTACCCATAAATTAATCTACCACTGTTTAAAAGTTCAATATATTCACTTGAGACATTACGGCAAGAACACCACATACATTGCATACACAGTATCATAAGTTTATAAACACTCCCACAAGCCATGGACTTTAATCAAAGACTCAAAACATACATTCCTCTTTCAAAAGTCGAATAATGCTGCATGTAACCTTATCGATTGTACACGTAAAAAAAGAGTTTGAACAATTTAATCTTAATCTTGGCATATCAAATGTCAATAGTGTAATTATTTTATTGCCAGTGTTCCTGGTATATTGTAGTTGGTTCGGGGCCAATCAAAAGGCAGTATTGTTAACAAGAGATCCCAGAGGGATCTTGGCGCCCACCATTGAATGATCTTTATAGGTTCCATGTCAGATTGATCTTTTCTCTACTTTTCCCTTCCTCTAAGTCTTACTAATCTGTGTAAATTCAGAAACAGCCCTCTAGCACTTTTCAAACAAGGGGAATACAAAATTTAAGATTTAGCGATAATGGCTGTCTGTTGTTTTCGGATTGGTCCCAAAATACAACACCAGGGACCAAGGGGAACCTATATATGAAATTTGAGAAAGATCCCTTCAGTACCTTCTGTAAAATAGCGATAACAAACTTCAATTGTCAAGATACAAAATGGCTGCCTGTCGGCCATGTTGTTTTCCTATTGGTCCCAAGATGCAATATGCAGAACTACAGACCAAGGGGAACTTATAAAAATGTTTGAGAAAGATCCCTTCAGTTCTTTCTGAAAAATAGCGATAATAAGTTTCAATTATCAAAATCTAAGATGGCTGCCTGTCGGCCATGTTGTTTTACGATTAGTCTCAAAATGCAATATGCATAACAAGGCACCGAGGGGAACCTAAATATGAAAATTGAGAAAGATCCCTTCATTACTTTCTGAGAAATAGCAATAACAAACTTCAATTGTCAAAATCTAAGACGGCTGCCTGTCTGCCATGTTGTTTTCTGATAGGTCTCAAAATGTAATATGCATAACTAAGCGCCAAAGGGAACATATACATGAAATTTGAGAAAGATCCCTTCAGTACTTTCTGAGAAAAAGCGATAACAAACTTCAATTGTCAAAATCCAAGATGGTGGTCTGTCGGCCATATTGTTTTCCAATTGATCTCAAAATGCAATAAGCATAACGAGCCACCAAGGGGAACCTCCATATGAAATTTGAGAAAGATCCATTCAGTACTTTCTCAGAAATAGCGATAACAATCTTCAATTGTCAAAATCCAAGATGGCTGTCTGTCGGCCATATTGCTTTCAGATTGGTCTCAAAACGCAATATGCATAACTAGGCACCAAGGGAAACTTACATATGAAATTTCAGAAAGATCCATTCAGTACATTCTCAGAAATAGTGATAACAAACTTCAATTGTCAAAATCCAAGATGGCTGCCTGTCGGCCATGTTGTTATCTGATTGGTCTCAAAACGCAATATGCATAACTAGGCACCAAGGGGAACCTACATATGAAAATTGAGAAGGATCCCTTCAGGACTTTCTCAGAAATAGTGATAACAAACTTCAATTATCAAAATACAAGATGGCTGCCTGTCGGCCATGCTGTTATCCGATTGGTCTCAAAACGCAATATGCATAACAAGGCACCAAGGGAAACCTACATATGAAATTTCAGAAAGATCCATTCAGTACATTCTCAGAAATAGCGATAACAAACTTCAATTGTCAAAATCCAAGATGGCTGCCTGTCGGCCATGTTGTTTTCCAATTGATCTCAAAATGCAATAAGCATAACGAGGCACCACGAGGAACCTACATATGAAATTTGAGAAAGATCCCTTCTGTACTTTCTCAGAAATAGCGATAACAATCTTCAATTGTCAAAATCCAAGATGGCTGCCTGGCGGCCATATTGTTTTCAGATTGGTCTCAAAACGCAATATGCATAACTACGCACCAAGAGAAACTTACATATGAAATTTCAGAAAGATCCATTCAGTACATTCTCAGAAATAGCGATAACAAACTTCAATTGTCAAAATCCAAGATTGCTGCCTGTCGGCCATGTTATTTTCCGATTGGTCTCAAATTGCAATATGCATAACTAGGAACCAAGGGGAACACACATATGACATTTGAGAAAGATCCCTTCAGTACTTTCTCAGAAATAGCGATAACAATCTTCAACTGTCAAAATCCAAGATGGCTGCCTGTCGGCCATGTTGTTTTCCGATTGGTCCCAAAATGCAATATGTATAACTAGGCACCAAAGGGAACCTCCATATGGAATTTGAGAAAGATCCCTTCAGTACTTTCTGAGAAATAGCGATAACAATTTTCAATTGTCAAAATCCAAGATGGCTGCCTGTCGGCCATATTGTTTTCCGATTGGTCTCAAATTGCTATATGCATAACTAGGCACCAAGGGGAACCTACATATGAAATTTCAGAAAGATCCCTTAAGTACTTTCTCAGAAATAGCGATAACAAACTTCAATTGTCAAAATCCAAGATGGCTGCCTGTCGGCCATGTTGTTTTCCAATTGATCTCAAAATGGAATAAGCATAACAAGGCACCAAGGGGAACCTACATTTGAAATTTGAGAAAGATCCCTTGTGCATTTTCTCAGAAATAGCGATAACAATCTTCAATTGTCAAAATCCAAGATGGCTGCCTGTCGGCCATATTGTTTTCAGATTGGTCTCAAAACGCAATATGCATAACTACGCACCAAGGGAAACTTACATATGAAATTTCAGAAAGATCCATTAAGTACATTCTCAGAAATAGCGATAACAAACTTCAATTGTCAAAATCCAAGATGGCTGCATGTCGGCCATGTTATTTTCCGATTGGTCTCAAATTGCAATATGCATAACTAGGAACCAAGGGGAGCATACATATGACATTTGAGAAAGATCCCTTCAGTACTTTGTCAGAAATAGCGATAACAAACTTCAATTGTCAAAATCCAAGATGGCTGCCTGTCGGCCATGTTGTTTTCCAATTGATCTCAAAATGCAATAAGCATAACAAGGCACCAAGGGAAACCTACATTTGAAATTTGAGAAAGATCCCTTCTGCATTTTCTCAGAAATAGCGATAACAATCTTCAATTGTCAAAATCCAAGATGGCTGCCTGGCGGCCATATTATTTTCAGATTGGTCTCAAAACGCAATATGCATAACTACGCACCAAGGGAAACTTACATGTGAAATTTCAGAAAGATCCATTCAGTACATTCTCAGAAATAGCGATAAAAAACTTCAATTGTCAAAATCCAAGATGGCTGCCTGTCGGCCATATTGTTTTCAGATGGTTCAATACTACCAATATGCATACTAACCACCAAGGGAAATTACATATGGAAATTTCAGAAAGATCCATTAGTACATTCTCCAGACATAGCGATAACAAACTTCAATTGTAAAAATCCAAGAATGGCTGCCATGTCGGCCATTTTATTTTTCCGATTGGTCCAAATTGCAATATCATACTGGAACCAAGGGGAGCATACATATGAAATTTGAGAAAGATCCCTTCAGTACTTTGTCAGAAATCGCGATAACAAACTTCAATTGTCAAAATCCAAGATGGCTGCCTGTCGGCCATGTTGTTTTCCAATTGATCTCGAAATGCAATAAGCATAACAAGGCACCAAGGGGAACCTACATTTAAAATTTGAGAAAGATCCCTTCTGCATTTCTCAGAAATAGCGATACCAAACTTCAATTGTCAAAATCCAAGATGGCTGCCTGTCGGCCATATTGTTTTCCGATTGGTCCCAAATTGCAATATGCATAACTAAGCACCAAGGGGAACCTACATATGAAATTTGAGAAAGATCCATTCAGTACTTTCTCAGAAATAGCGATAACAAACTTCAATTGTCAAAATCCAAGATGGCTACCTGTCGGCCATGTTGTTATCCGATTGGTCCCAAAATGCAATATGCATAACTAGGCACCAAGGGGAACCTTCATATGAAATTTGAGAAAAATCCCTTCAGTACTTTCTCAGAAATAGCGATAACAAACTTCAATTGTCAAAATCCAAGATGGCTGCCTGTCGGCCATGTTGTTTTCCGATTGGTCTCAAAACGCAATAAGCATAACTAGGCACCAAGGGGAACCTACACGTGAAATTTGAGAAAGATCCCTTCAGCACTTTCTGAGAAATAGCGATAACAAGAATTGTTTACGGACGGACGGAGGGACGGACGGACGGACCACGGACCACGGACGCAGGGCGATTTGAATAGCCCACCATCTGGTGATGGTGGGCTAAAAATCTTACAGGATGTCGATTTTTAACGTCCTTGGATCTATTCAAAACATTCTTTTCGTCTTATTGTTCCTCTATCTTGATAGGATGAAACACGAAAACAATTTTTTTTATCTCAAATGACAATGTTCAACACTGAATAGAGGCTATCCGTGTCAGTGAAGCTTGTGTGTATGCGTCATGGTTTTTGCCGAACTTTTGAATTTCCAAACGACAACCAAGTTTTACCTGGAATTTTCACCTCATTGCAGCTCGGAAATTCCCGTTAGGTGATTCCCCTTCTGATTTAGTAGCCTGAATTATGAAGACGTTGAACTAAATAGGACCGGGTCCATTGGTATCGAATTTGAGCGAGAAGCGTAAATCGATGTATGTTAGGTAACGCCCAAATCAAACAGAGCTACTGCTTATAATCAATCGGTAGTTTCGATTGTTTTGAATTTTAAAAATCATTCAAATAACCAATATTTATGACAGAAAAAATATTTTTGAACTATTTTAACAATTCATATCCACAGTTTATAAAGTGACTAAGCAAATGATTATTTTGGAACAACTTCGATATGGGAATTTCCCAAAATAAAACAAAACTTAGAGTCACAATGTATAATTGAACCGCAGTTTCGATTATTTTTTCTGACCAAGTTTAATTTATTTATGAAACATAACTAATTTAAATTATCCCGTTCTTCAAACAAAACAACGTTCTTGTGAAATTTTAGCATAGGAATCACAAACACAAAAAATGACACAAACAGCACTATCTATCAGGGCCACCGCCCGAATTGCCGAACTCTATTCAGCCGGTTAGTATCGTGTTTTTTACTACTGGTTCAAGTATAATTTTACACAACATCTTACTTTCTTGTGGAAATATAACAAAAGATATCATAAACAAATGTTCTAGTAAAAACAAGTTTTTGTAGGTTGTTGTACTAGGGAAAATCAACACGGAAGTTTGAATATTTCAGGGCGTGGTAATATAGTGAACAAACGTTAAGCATACTTTGTGAAGGAAAAACGTAAAGGAGTTCCGATAAAGGAAACAAATTCAGTTTGCCTAACTGATGTACTGGGTTGTACACATTTACAGATCACATATAAATTTACGGATTTTCATAACAGAAATAAAACGGACGAATATAAATTGAAAATAAATAATGACAGCTAATAGCTACTATTAAAAACAACCATGTAGTTAGGAAATACTACATACAGAACACACACAGCATGTTTGATGGTATCACGGAGACGACATTGATATTTTTTATGAATATGGTCCACTTTAGTGCGTCCGATATCTTTTTAGTAATATAATTTGCTTAGAATTTCAAATTTAATATTCATGTTATTTCCCCTTATTGAAAAAATAATGATCAATAAAAAAAAAAAACAACAACAATAATAATAACCTTAAATAAAAATAGATTAATAAATAAATAATAACAATAACGATAATAAAGACATAATATAAATGCACCAGTCAGCTATATAGTCATCCCTATTTTTGGATAGCAGTCTACCTCATTTCCAATTTTAAATAGTCTATTAGGTAACACTATTTGGTGATGGAAAACAAAGCTTGCATGTGTTAAATCTTCATATCTTGCAAACTTGAATTAAACCAAGTGAACTAGTTTTAAGTTAAAAAAAAAATGCTTACAAAATGTTTTTGACGTTACAAAAATTCGTGCCACCGAATTGAAGAAAAGTCAGACTGATCGATGTAACTCGTAGCAATTAATGTAGTTGTGTTATATAGACGGCGAATAAAACGTTCAAATCAAATTGTTGATTTTGTGTTTAATTCTTCGAAGTATATTTTTTGCCGTAACAGTCGCTTGTACTCGTGACGTCACAAAGAAGACCATGTCACATGTGGCAGCGAAAATTTGACTTTGGAATGTGATAATAATGTCATAGGTTGAATAAAAGAAAAACATTTATTACATATTTACCAGCGAAATATTGAAAAGTATTCATTCTATAAAAGTGCGAAAAATAACACTTTTTGATTTGACCAATCAGAACACTGCTTACAAACAACAATTGGGGAAAATTCAGATTTGCATATAGCTCTCCGTCATGTTATATGACGTAATTATGCAAGATACCTGTAGAATACACAACGTCACGATCTAGCGTAAATTTGTGAGTCGTTGACCGCAAGAAATTCTGGGAGAGATTGAGCTGCCTCGGTATATTTTGCTATAAATTGTAATAAACACAATATATCAAACAGTATCTTTAGTAATACCAAATATATTTCACTCGTGTGGCTAACCGTGAAAAATATCAAAATATTAGCCCCACTCATGAAATATATTTGGGATTACTGAAGACACTGTTAGATATCCTCTATATATTTTAAACGGGAAAATAAGTTTTGAACTGTTTTTTTATGGAAAGTAATTGTCCCATAATATTGACAAATAAATTATAACGCACGTTATTAATTTTTTTCTGAGGTTTATAGGACCATAACTTCTCAAAGTCGACACTTTAATTCTTAAATGCTACATCTATTCTCACAATTAACAATATATATCGTCCGGTCAAGTATATTATTGTAACTGAACTGGACCAGATCAATTTGTTGACGAAAATATATAAACTTTATTCACTAAAAGCGACTATAAATGTTGATTAAATTCTCTTTATACGGTTATTAATGAAATGGATAGCGATACCCCAGTCTATACCGAAAATGTTCTATAAATATATGTTTATGTGTTTACCTCGGACAAAGCAGAATGAAGTCACGTGGTACCTGATACGCTTTGTTAGATGCATGACAAGATACAGTACATTTTTTTCAGAATTTGGCATTTCTACTGTACACTGCTACCCTTGTATTTTGCTTCATGAAAGAAATATATAAGATAACCACCCATTAGATATGGAGAAAGGTTCACAAGGAAAAAAATCTGGAAAGCAGCAGTGATTATGATATTCATTTTCATTGTGTTCTTCCTATCTGTGTAAAAAGCGATATTGCACGGACATTTCCATTGGGGAACCTGTGTGTACAGTTCGAGAATAAGTTGGACCTCATACTCCCTTTGGAGTAAAACAGGGAAATATCAACCGTGTTTGCCTCATGGCAGCCTAAGAACATCCCCTTTATTGCAGTGAAATATCAATAAATATGTAATTAAAACAAAAACAAACAAAACAAAACTGGTGATAACCGCGATTGTATATGAGACTGGTTTCTTTGTGAAATTTAGATAATATAGCTTGATCAAAATAACCTCAAAAATTGTAATTTGATTTAGGGGAATTCTATTACGACCGATAAAGGTTTGAATATAAGCTTCAATTCTTAGTTGTATTCCCATTTCATTATAACTTACAAATAGAAAAGACAAAAAAAAGTTCATTGATTAAAAAAAAAAAGAACAAAAAAATGAATAATTTAATTTTCTTTTTAAAGTTCATAAAGTAAAATGTGTACCCAAACAATGATGTTATCTATTAATCGCATTGTATTCATATTAACTTTATACTAATAACTGATAACATGATCATGCTTAACAGATGTCAATGCAGTCTAAAGATAAATAATATTGAATCGATACAAAACTCTCAAGTAAGCTGAAGCATTGAAATAACTTGAAAATATTGTTAAACTCATCACTAATCTCCCTTGTCGTCTTACAATGTACGTATATAAACTTTGTTTGTAGCACACAATTTAAAATTTAATATAAACTATGTAGCTGTATTTATCACATAAACTATTACTTCCACCTTGTAATACGGCAATGTCATATCCTAACACACATGTCTGATAACACTACTGTAATTCAGTTATTATTCATGACATCATAAAGCCGAATAGGACCAATGAAAAAAATAAACTTAGTTGGTATCATTACAAAATAAATAAAAAATCTCGTATATACGAGTTTCTTTCTCGTATATACGAGTTTATTTCTCGTAATAACGAGATTATTTCTCGTATATACGAGTTTCTTTCTCGTATATACGAGTTTATTTCTCGTATATACGAGTTTATTTCTCGTATATACGAGATTATTTCTCGTGTTATACGAGTTTCTTTCTCGTAACAACGAGTTTATTTCTCGTATTACATATAACAGTGTGTGCTCCATCATGAAACCGGAAGTAATTTAGTACTACTCTACGGAATGGCAGTTGTTACAAGGTACAAACATTATGTAGCTACACGTTTTAAGTCTGATATTTAATAAATACATCTAGTGACGCTGTCTTCGACAGTGTGACCAGTAGCAACACAGACATGTCTGAAGACTATGAAAGGCCGTTCATGTCAAAAACGAGTACCATTTAATGTGTTAAACATAACATTTAAGATTTAACGAGTCCTTTAAATACGTAGTAGATATAAGAAACAAGGTATTCGATCGTTTCTATTGTGTTAGTCATTTTAACGCGTTAAAACAGAAGCTACGACTTTAAACGCGTTAAACGAACAAAATTAAACGCGTTAAAATTCCAAGAAAACATCGTGTTAAGATTTACCGCGTTAAAAATATATCTCGTTTTTGACATGAACGGCCCTTTATAGAATACGATCTGGAAATGGGACAAGAAGTCGGAATCCAACAATATAAGTTTGAGCTTTTAAGAAAACTAAATTTTAGCGAAATGGACTCTGAAAATGACCGCTTGGATAACACAGACTGATGTAGGCCTACAGATGGATGTTATACACAATCCAATAATCAGTCAATCACCAATACACAAAATATAAATGTATTTACCATTCCTTACTCTTTACTATAAAAAGGAACACCGCATAAACATTAGGGTTTTTTTTGTAAAAAAAATATGTCATTTTATTCGCAAATTAATATTCAAATAAACATACCAACAAAACAACAGTTCTGGATACTCTGGTTTGTGTGACAAGACGAAACACACGTACAGTAAAGTTATGCATTGTATTCTATACAAAAACCCGCGCATGAAGGACACTTCTTTCAAAAAGTATAAAAAGTAATGTATTATATAGATTCATAGTGTGATCTACAATAGACTTAATCTGAAAACCAGTGTTGGAACCTACAACGTACTTCTATAGATACAGATCAATTTTAGACAATTCTTCAAGTGGATTTCCAACGTATCCATTGCTGTTTTGGCTAGTAAAAATTCAAATTCTTCAGCATTTGTTTCAGAAAGAAACTCGTATATACGAGAAATAAACTCGTATATACGAGAAATAATCTCGTATATACGAGAAACAATCTCGAATATACGAGAAATAATCTCGTATATACGAGAAATAAACTCGTATATACGAGATTTTTTATTCATTATTTAATGATACCAACTAAGTTTATTTTTTCCAATGGTCCTATTCGGCTTCCGTATCAAGTCCATATGAAGTCGAAATGCTACCTTTGTAGAGTAAACCTTCAGTAAAGAAATTCGCCCGTCTTACAGATGGATTTGATAGCTTTGAAATTTATTAAATTTGTTCAATCATTATAAATGGCACTCGCCTAAAGTCTCGTGGTATTAACGACTTTCTGTAGTTTTAAAAGCGACCAGGTGAAATACGGAAAATAAATTGTACGTATACAGCTACTCGGCCACTACGAGTTGCTTCCCGTTGATCGTTCTTCGAATGAATATATTTATCATCAAAACAAACACGACAGTCCGGCATTGACGGATTGCAGAAAAATCACACTAGATATCAGCAGCTTTAATTAAAAAAAAACCAACCTATGATAGCATGGTAATCTGTACGTATTTTGATTACAATAAATAGATCGGATACTTATATCAGGTGTTTTTGTAATTGATTCACGGTGTTATATCACCTAATGGCATACGTTACGTTGAAATGACATTTAGGAGAATAAGATTCAACGTACCTGGCACAACAACCAGTATAACCGATAATGCCCCCATCACACTAAGACAAAGACCACGAAGACCGCACTGCGTCCTTAAAATTTCGAGAAACGCAGCGGGGTCGTGGCAAAAATGGAGAATTTTGCAGTTGTCACGTTCATATTACGCCCTCATTACGTCCTTGCTGGGTTCTTACTACGTCCTACACGTTTCCACTAAGACCTTATCTCGCGCATGTTCGCGCGTGCACCACGCTCTGTGTGTTCTTAATACGCTCTTACTACGTCCAAAAAGATCTTTCTACGCGTGCATTACGTAATGACTACGTTCTCTCTGCGTTTGCCCGTTCCCTATAAATACAACTTGACTTGTTTCTTTTTTCCATTCCCCTGCAATATTCACAATATGCCGCCGAGAAAATCCGGACAGTCCAAGACAGGCCGTGGTGGGAGAGGCAGAGGTAAAATTCTAAAAAATCCACCACCAGTTGCCAGCGTTGTTGCATCCGAAGCAACCAACGATTATGACGAAGAACCGAATTTTTCGACTGGTACAGGCAGGGCAGAGAAGTTCTTGATAACTTGTAACCATCTTCTTTTGTAGTTTGAACGAAAGTGATAATGAATTAAACTTGAAATGAGTATTTATACAGCCGATCCTCTGGACGTGGTTTTGACGTGGTGGTAACCTGTGACAGACGTGTCGTAAACTTAATGAGCACCGTAAGAACGTACTGGAAACCTAACGTGGTCATCAACAACGTGGTATTGGCGTACCTTGGTCATTGTACAAGCGTAGAGAGGTCGCAATAAGAACTACATTGACGTAGCAAGAACGCACTGACAACGCAATGAGAACGTAATACAATCCTTTCCATCAGCGCTACGCTTCCACTGCGTCAATGAAGTTCTCATTGGGTTTTGGTTACGTCATTACCACGTCAATACCGCTGGTACTGCGTCCCTGTTACGTTCTTACTACGTCCCGATTGGACCACGTCCTCGCTACGCTTTTTTTTAACATGCTCAAAGTTTGTTCACGTCCTCCAGGTCCATGAAGACCATAACACGTTCTTATCGGTCTCTATTGAGTCTTTACTACGTTGTACAAGTTCTTTCTGCGTTCGCATTGCGTTCTTCAATTTTTTCCAGGACGTGGTTGGACGTAGTGGGAACGTGACCTAGTGTAATGGGGGTATAATATACAAAGAGTAGTCGGTAACATGATGTGATACCGAGGTATCCAGACAATGAATATGCAACCTTCCTTGTTATAAATATACTAGTGTACCAGGAAGTTTTTGTTACACCAGCATATAAATGTATACTACTAGGAAATGCATCTTTATCATCTAGCATACTTAAATTATTTGATCAGTGTTAGTACTGTATTTCACGTGATTATTTGTATAGGTTATCAATGCACGTTAGGGCTATATCCGCGATAGCTAAACCTGTACCATTTAACTTTTACACGGTCCTTAAATTCCAAATACATCTAAAAGCTGTTAAGCTAGACATTTGTTTTATGTCAAATGATCATGTTCCTGAACGCTAGGGGAATATTTAAAAAAAATTGTAGAAGTAAAAATAACTTCAGAGATTACTAATATGAAATATAGGATAATTCAAAAAGCTTTCGACAAACTTTAAAATGTTAAATTTGTCCATCCCTCAACCTAGACTGAATTTAAAACACTAACAATAATGTTCTGAAAAAACAAAAATAAACACCAATCCTCCCACATGGCCCGAGTTTCATTAGACATTTTTATGGGCAGATCATTATTTGTCTCAAAAACTGATCCGTCTATCAAAGTGTCTAATGTTTAGTGTTGAGGCCAGAGGAAACTCGGGTTACTTTCGCCAATGAAATACATGTAATTATACCCTTGCTTCAGTGTCACCTCCCCACCAATGACAATTTTAAAAACTTGTAATGACTCGTTTTTTATCTTGTGTGCATCCTTAATCATAGTGAAGCAGAAAATGATAAATGTATACCAGTACTAGCCAACAAGCATATATTTGCCAACACAAGTACATGTATCTGTCTATCTTTGATTTATTCAAAATGTTTCCTTTCCACAATGTTGCCAGCCTTTACTGACATAGAATACATACTGGACCATGTACATATATCAAATGTACATCTACATATGTCTCTACATCAAAACTTTATGTCAGTCTAGTTCATTAATAAAGTCTGACACAACACATTGTAACAAAGTTGGTTTATGTCAATGAAAACAGTTAAATTGCATAGATTCACTTAAATTTGTTATACTGTAATTGTTAACCTGGGTAAACAGGTCATTGTTTTTAAATGCTTGAATTTAGAATTAAGCTGGGATGTGACACATGTAGATCCTCACCCATTTGTGTAGTGGGCACATGACAGTGACACTACACAAACTTTATATATATATTGGGGGGGGGGGGGGGGGGGGGGGGGGGTATGCGCTCTAACACGATTATATATGTATGACTCCAACCTATACTAGTGCACAATTGTTCAACCATTGTAGAGCTGCACACCGTTAAACCGAAGAACTATTTGGTCTTTTCATTAATCCTCGATCACCTCTTGGCTCTATTATCAACCATATCATGAGGTAATTTTTCTTAATTATATGTAACTACTATTGCAAAACTGAAATTCTACATAGAATATGTCGCACTTTTAATCTTCCATTTATTTTCTTCACTTTGTGTGTTTGTAAAATGAAATAAAAACAAATTATTATAATTTTAGTTGGTACACATAAACATGTGCAGAAAACATAACAAGAACTTTTTACTATTTCTACCTGTATGATCATATACAAATGCATGTAATATACTGATGCAAAAGTAGAAAGTCTAAATTAAATTGAAAGGCATAGATATTCACAATTCTGATACAGACAACACGGCAATCATAAAATTTGGTGTAGCACCCCTCCCACCCCTAACAAACAAAAATAAACAAAAAATAAAAAACAAAATCAAAATTAAGAATAAAACAAAAACTGAATAGACTAATGTTGATGAATACATTTTCAACTGGTCAGATTTTATTTGGACCCAATATAAACCTATCTTGTAACACAAAAAATAAGTTAACATTAGGCTTACATGTATATACTTGTGACAGGTTTTTCCTTGTAGTTGTGTCACATGGGCATGTCTAGTTTTATATTAAAAAAATAGTCAGAAATATGTATACTGACAATAGGTATTTCTGACTATTTTTTTAATATAAAACTAGACATGCCCCTTTGGTTTTGTAATGTGAAAACTGAGAGTTCCATTTTGAAATCCAGGAATCCCATGGCTTTTTTAAATTGACACAATTATGTATGATATACATGTATAACAATGTTGCCTTAAGTAATATGATACAGACACAATAAAATACTAGTGTCAATTGAAATCAACTGTTTTTTCTACGTTATATGGCAGATTTTGCCCGAAATTACAATGCACTCTAAGTATGCAAAGACATGTAGTTTGGGAGTTCTCTGAGGTTTTTTATGTGCCAGGAAAAACACTATCATAAACATATATATATTATATTTATAGAGTTTACATGTAGGATATTGCCGGAACATTTTGTATTCTCGTGATAAAACAACTTCAATTCATTATTACTTACTTTACATTGACCGTTTCGTCTGTTTTTTGTACGTAGCTCTTCACAATGTCCAGTGTCACTTCACAGTTTGTAAGTTGAGTTGACGATGACGATTTGTATCAGTAATATGTGAGATCCACGAAAACAATCGGCACTAGTCACATGTCGATCTGTCAACCATTTATAAGCAAGTGATCATTTGGAAAATACCCGATTACTATAAATGGCTTTTGAAACTTTATTATTTATTTATCTTTTTATTATTATTGTTAACAAAATACGTGCTTTTATTTTATCCATCTTGTTACAAAAGTAATGTTTCCTGATGAAACTAAGACCATTTATTGTGTCATGAAAACGACAAAAAGTTGCAAGTTGCTGTCGATCGTATTCGCGCAGGCAGGTGCTTGTGTTATAAACTCGCTCTTGCATGACCTCAAATTACTGCGGTGATTTGTTCAAATAATACGGATTTCTGGACACTTTGATCATTTTTTGGTACGTTATGAATGATAGTTTTGTGTACTTTGAACAGTTTTTTTTTTTCTTTCAAAATATATAATGTAATAGTATTTTGTATGTGAAAATCATTAAGATTTGTCGATTTGTGTTTACTTACATTGTACTGTATCTCATCAGTAGGTAGCCTAAACAATGGGGATGCGTCCATTGCCATAACGCCGACGTGTTATTGGCGTAGTTGGGAGTTAAGGGGTTAGGACTAACGCGTGATTGTTTTGGGATAAACACACCACTGCCGCCATTTTGTAAAACACTTTATAATTTACCCCTGAGAATAACACTTACGACGATTTTCATCGTGAGAGTAAAATTTTACACTTACGAGTGGGTGATGTGCTCTCGTAGACTTACGATGAATTTTGCACTTAAGATTTTCGTAAGTTCCTTTGTGGAAACTCACAATCTAGGTATACCAACACACTGGTGGTCTGAGGACTGGTCAGGGCTGGGCTGCTAGACTGACATGTATACAACACTCTATACTCACAATCTAGGTATACCAATACACTGGTGGTCTGAGTACTGGTCAGGGCTGGGCTGCTAGACTGACATGTATACAACACTCTATACTCACAATCTAGGTATACCAACACACTGGTGGTCTGAGTACTGGTCAGGGCTGGGCTACTAGACTGACATGTATACAACACTCTATACTCACAATCTAGGTATACCAACACAGTGGTGGTCTGAGGACTGGTCAGGGCTGGACTACTAGACTGACATGTATACAACACTCTATACTCACAATCTAGGTATACCAATACACTGGTGGTCTGAGGACTGGTCAGGGTAGGACTATTAGACTGACATGTATATGTAAATTATTGTAGGATTGATCGATATAACGCGTGTCTGGTTCAAATCACAGATAAGGGAAAATGAAATAAAGATTATGTGGGAAAAGGAGGAAAGAATTCGACAGCGCATTTCAAGGGCAAAGCGGCCAGTCATTGTCTGTTACATACAAAAAAAATGTACACACAACAATAGTATACCTATTCGGGGCCTACTAGTAGTTCGTTTTATCATAAATAATTCGTTTGATCGAAACACAATTTTATTTTGCAGTCTACCTGTGTTTCTATGGCGGGTTCTCGTTTTGAGATGTTGAGAAATTATTTCTCATTGGGGTTCAAGCAC
This sequence comes from Pecten maximus, assembly GCF_902652985.1. Lineage (NCBI taxonomy): Eukaryota > Metazoa > Mollusca > Bivalvia > Pectinida > Pectinidae > Pecten > Pecten maximus. Next base: position 30,472,410 of record NC_047027.1, on the reverse strand, counting down.
GACGAAATTAAATTAATTAGTTTTTAAAGCATAAACATGGATTTAGCCCAAGTTGTACACAGCTGATAATGATTTTGCAAAGTAAAGGTGCGTACAGGTAGCGACATGGACCAGATGTTATGGACGTTAATCTGGACATAGGGGATTGGGTATAATACATGGATATCGTTGGATGTATAAGAGAAATGATAACTTAGACAGTGTATATATAACATCCTAATGCAGTCTATCTGTAGAATTAATGTGTGCGTGTTTCTTCATCGACATCTATCGAATATTTGAAATGGAGCTTAACATTTTCTATTGAACATATCGTGATGATGTAGCTAAAGAGTGAAAGAACACGTACATATGTACATATTTAATTAACCCATTCGCTTTCGGTATGTAGTACTACGACTAAACCCGTTTATATATTTTTTCTGTTCATGAAGATGAAATTATACCTTTTTTTTGTTCTCTTTTTATAGATGAGATTCCAAAATGGGAAAGAATGAAAATATTTTTTTTTAATTTATCTATTTCAAAACTTTTACCATTCTTTGGTATTTCAGACAACTCCCTCTCAGGCCGATTTGAAGCGTTGTTCATTTCTAATAGACTGATGATAAGATCCTGGTTTTCTTTTTACTTCAGCACCAACCAGATATTTCTGTTGGTCGAACATTCCAAAAAATTGGTCTGTCTTTTCGACAGAAGAAATGTTAAAAAGGCTGTTACTTTTCAAGTGGTACTAAAAGTACAATACGTCAAAATCAAGGTGATCACTTGATCAAACTGTATGGCCATTTTCCCCAGCATGCTACAAGTCAAATATCAGTTTAATATGTCACCTGGATATAGAGAGGAAGAAGTTTTAATATTTAGCCTATTTGGCCACTATGGCCGTGCATAGAGGTCAATGACATTCATTTGAACACACTTGGTATCCCTTTGTCCAAGAATGGTAGGCCTCAATGTTAGTTTCCGGGCCTTACGCCTATTGAGAAGCTAAAATGTAAGTTGTTTAAGTACGCACTAAGGACGAGGACGGATAACAGAAGGATAAACTCACTCGAGACTTCTTCTCGGGTGACGAACAATTCATGTATACAAGAAACCGGTTTTCAATACGAAACATTTGTGACTCTTTCACAGTTTTTAAACTATCGATGTCCCGAGGTACGTTATGTCATCTTCATTTTTTCACACACGAATGAATCTCCATTGAAATACCTAGCGTCGTTGATAGCAGTTTGTGGCAAACCTGTTCAATCACTTTGTGATAAAATTATCTTATGTATGTGTCGTTTATAACAATGGTATATAAATCCTGTCTAATTACAGATAACCACGAATCGGAGAAACACATAAGAAAACATATATATCAGTTTTATGTGTAATGTTCAATACTCGCGTAACTCACGAAACTTTTTATAAAAAAAAATGTTTCTATTGATATTAGTTTTGAAATTTATTTTCTTATTTTGAATATTATTGTTCAGTAGTGGAGCATCTAATACGAAAAACCTTTCTATTTCAGGTATCCTACAATAACCGGCATTAACAAGGCGTCCAAGTACCACCACCCAAAACAGTGTTTCGGCCCATCAGGCGGCGTCAACTGCATCATTGACGATAGGAGACATAGACTCCTGGAGCGGCGGTTGTCGACAAAAGAGTAGCTATTTATCATATGCCAGATGATTTGCTTGTTATATTTATGCATATAATTAAATACAAATATATATATATATATATTACCCATATATAACGTACACTTAACTAAGCATTATTTTTGCTTCAATTTCAGTGAAGAAAAAGAGGCGACCCTGTCGGCGTTGAATGACGCCATCAGGCATCAGGAAAATGTTAAGACGCTTAAAAAGATTAAGGACTAGAATGCAGGGAAATCCCCGGAGAGTTAAAATCATGTAATCGTGTTTTTGTGTAAATATTTTGACTGTATATAAATTTGTATAAAAGTGTATATCATTCTATAGTAGTTTAATAATATGTACTATTTTGTTCATTGCTGTTGTACATTTAATAAATTTGAATTGGCAGAAAAAGAAGACAGAGAAAAAAACAGGCAAATGTTTACTTCTAAACGTTAGCGATGGAGGGAAAATTAAAACTCCATTCTATTAATTAGTTGTCGAAGAAAAGCCTGAAACATCTCGACTCACCTGAAATAGCCTCACTGGAATATGTTGACACTGCTTGTAACAGAAGGTACTGTTGTCTGCTCTGTAGAGGACTGATGCTGGACGATACGAATCCCTTATCTTTTATACGGTAAAGTAGGTCACTGTGGGGCTAGGTCAAGCTGGGGTTAAAACATTACTAGGTCATGTTGGGGCTAGGTCATGCGGGGGTCTATTTAGGTCAGGCAGGTGTTTGGTCAAAGTAGGTCAAGTTGGGGTCGAATGGAGGTCAAGTTATAGTTAAAGAGACACCTATACTACTGATTTCCGTAATGTCGTATTTACACTTTATAGTTATTTCGACTAACACTATGTTGTAACTACATTGTACGTGATCTGCTATGTCGTTATAACGTGTTACACAATGTCGTTATTACGTCTTACGCAATGTCGTTATTACGTGTTGCACTGTGTCGTTATTACGTGTTACACTGTGTCGTTATTACCAGTTACACTGTCGTTATTACCTGTTACACTATGTCGTTATAACGTGATACACTTTGTCGTTATTACCTGTTACACTATGTCGTTATAACGTGTTGCACTACGTCGTTATTACGTGTTACACTATGTCGTTATAACGTGATACACTATGTCGTTATTACGTCTTACGCAATGTCGTTATTACGTGTTGCACTGTGTCGTTATTACGTGTTACACTATGTCGTTATTACGTCTTACGCAATGTCGTTATTACGTGTTGCACTGTGTCGTTATTACGTGTTACACTGTGTCGTTATTACGTGTTACGCAATGTCGTTATTACGTGTTACACTGTGTCGTTATTACGTGTTAAACTATGTCGTTATTACGTGTTACACTATGTCGTTATTACGTGTTACATTGTGTCGGTATTACTAGTTACACTGTCGTTATAACGTGATACACTTTGTCGTTATTACCTGTTACACTATGTCGTTATAACGTGATACACTCTGCCGTTATTACCTGTTACACCATGTCGTTATTACGTGTTGCACTATGTCGTTATTACGTGTTACACTATGTCGTTATTACGTGTTACACTGTGTCGTTATTACTTGTTACACTATGTCGTTATTACGTGTTACACTGTGTCGTTATTACGTGTTACACTATGTCGTTATAACGTGATACACTCTGTCGTTATTACGTGTCACACAATGTCGTTATTACGTGTTACACTATGTCGTTATTACGTGTTACACTATGTCGTTATTACGTGTTACACTATGTCGTTATTACGTGTTACACTATGTCGTTATTACGTGTTACACTATGTCGTTATTACGTGTTAAACTATGTCGTTATTACGTGTTACACTATGTCGTTATTACGTGTTACACTATGTCGTTATTACGTGTTACACTATGTCGTTATTACGTGTTACACTATGTCGTTATTACGTGTTACACTATGTCGTTATTACGTGTTACACTATGTCGTTATTACGTGTTACACTATGTCGTTATTACGTGTTACACTATGTCGTTATTACGTGTTACACTGTGTCGTTATTACGTGTTACACTATGTCGTTATTACGTGTTACACTATGTCGTTATTACGTGTTGCACTGTGTCGTTATTACGTGTTACACTATGTCGTTATTACGTGTTACACTATGTCGTTATTACGTGTTACACTATGTCGTTATAACGTGTTACACTTTGTCGTTATTACCTGTTACACTATGTCGTTATAACGTGATACACTTTGTCGTTATTACCTGTTACACTATGTCGTTATTACGTGTTACACTATGTCGTTATAACGTGATACACTTTATCGTTATTACCTGTTACACTATGTCGTTATAACGTGATACACTTTGTCGTTATTACCTGTTACACTATGTCGTTATTACGTGTTGCACTATGTCGTTATTACGTGTTACACTATGTCGTTATTACGTGTTACACTGTGTCGTTATTACTTGTTACACTGTCGTTATAACGTGTTGCACTGTGTCGTTATTACGTGTTACACTATGTCGTTATTACGTGTTACACTATGTCGTTATTACCTGTTACACTATGTCGTTATTACGTGTTACACTATGTCGTTATTACGTGTTACACTATGTCGTTATTACGTGTTACACTATGTCGTTAATACGTGTTACATTATGTTGTTTTTACGTGTTACACTATGTCGTTATTACGCGTTTTCCTATGTCGTTATAACGTTTTACACTATGTCGTTATTACGTGTTACACTGTGTCGTTATTACGTGTTAAACTATGTCGTTAATACGTGTTACATTATGTCGTAACTACATGTCGTTATTACGTGCTAAACTATGTCGTTATTACGTGTTACACTATGTCGTTATTACGTGTTACACTATGTCGTTATTACCTGTTACACTATGTCGTTATTACGTGTTGCACTGTGTCGTTATTACTTACGTGTTACACTGTGTCGTTATTACGTGTTACACTACGTCGTTATTACGTGTTACACTATGTCGTTATAACGTGATACACTATGTCGTTATTACGTCTTACGCAATGTCGTTATTACGTGTTGCACTGTGTCGTTATTACGTGTTACACTATGTCGTTATTACGTCTTACGCAATGTCGTTATTACGTGTTGCACTGTGTCGTTATTACGTGTTACACTGTGTCGTTATTACTAGTTACACTATGTCGTTATTACGTGTTACACTGTCGTTATAACGTGATACACTTTGTCGTTATTACCTGTTACACTATGTCGTTATAACGTGTTACACTACGTCGTTATTACGTGTTACACTATGTCGTTATAACGTGTTAGACTTTGTCGTTATTACGTGTTACACTATGTCGTTATAACGTGTTACACTATGTCGTTATTACGTGTTGCACTGTGTCGTTATTACGTGTTACACTGTGTCGTTATAACGTGTTACACTACGTCGTTATTACGTGTTACACTATGTCGTTATAACGTGTTACACTTTGTCGTTATTACGTGTTGCACTGTGTCGTTATTACGTGTTATACTGTTTCGTTATTACGTGTTAAACTATGTTGTTATTACGTGTTACACTATGTCGTTATAACGTGATACACTATGTCGTTATTACGTCTTACGCAATGTCGTTATTACGTGTTGCACTGTGTCGTTATTACGTGTTACACTGTGTCGTTATTACGTGTTAAACTATGTCGTTATTACGTGTTACACTCTGTCGTTATAACGTGTTACACTACGTCGTTATTACGTGTTGCACTGTGTCGGTATTACGTGATACACTATGTCGTTATAACGTGTTACACTACGTCGTTATTACCTGTTACACTATGTCGTTATAACGTGATACACTATGTGGTTATTACGTCTTACGCAATGTCGTTATTACGTGTTGCACTGTGTCGTTATTACGTGTTACACTATGTCGTTATTAAGTGTTACACTATGTTGTTATAACGTGTTACACTATGTCGTTATTACGTGTTACACTTTGTCGTTATTACGTGTTAAACTATGTCGTTATTACGTGTTACACTATGTCGTTATAACGTGATACACTTTGTCGTTAATACGTGTTACACTGTGTCATTATTACTTGTTACACTGTCGTTATTACGTGTTACACTATGTCGTTATTACGTGTTAAACTATGTCGTTATTACGTGTTACACTATGTCGTTATTACGTGTTAAACTATGTCGTTATTACGTGTTACACTGTGTCGTTATAACGTGTTACACTATGTCGTTATTACGTGTTACACTATGTCGTTATTACCTGTTAAACTATGTCGTTATTACGTGTTACACTATGTCGTTATAACGTGATACACTTTGTCGTTAATACGTGTTATACTGTGTCATTATTACTTGTTACACTGTCGTTATTATGTGTTACACTATGTCGTTATTACGTGTTAAACTATGTCGTTATTACGTGTTACACTGTGTCGTTATTACGTGTTACACTGTGTCGTTATAACGTGTTAAACTATGTCGTTATTACGTGTTACACTGTGTCGTTATTACGTGTTACACTGTGTCGTTATTACGTGTTAAACTATGTCGTTATTACGTGTTACACTGTGTCGTTATAACGTGTTACACTATGTCGTTATTATGTGTTACACTATGTCGTTATTACGTGTTAAACTATGTCGTTATTACGTGTTACACTATGTCGTTATAACGTGATACACTTTGTCGTTATTACCTGTTACATTATGTCGTTATTACGTGTTGCACTATGTCGTTATTACGTGTTACACTATGTCGTTATTACGTGTTACACTGTGTCGTTATTACTTGTTACACTGTCGTTATTACGTGTTACACTATGTCGTTATTACGTGTTACACTATGTCGTTATTACGTGTTACACTATGTCGTTATTACGTGTTACACTGTGTCGTTATTACGTGTTACACTATGTCGTTATTACGTGTTACACTATGTCGTTATTACGTGTTACACTATGTCGTTATAACGTGTTACACTATGTCGTTATACGTGTTACCTATGTTGTTAATTACGTGTTACACTATGTTCGTTATTACGTGTTACACTATGTCGTTATTACGTGTTACAATGTCGTTATACAGTGTACTATGTCGTTATTACGTGTTACACTATGTCGTTATTACGTGTTACACTGTTTCGTTATTACGTGTTACACTATGTCGTTATTACGTGTTAGACTGTGTCGTTATTACGTGTTACACTATGTCGTTATTACGTGTTACACTATGTCGTTATTACGTGTTACACTGTGTCGTTATTACGTGTTACACTATGTCGTTATTACGTGTTATACTGTTTCGTTATTACGTGTTACACTATGTCGTTATTACGTGTTACTCTGTTTCGTTATTACGTGTTACACTATGTCGTTATTACGTGTTACACTGTTTCGTTATTATGTGTTACACTATGTCGTTATTACGTGTTAGACTGTGTCATTATTACGTGTTACATTATGTCGTTATTATGTGTTACACTGTTTCGTTATTGCGTGTTACACTATGTCGTTATTACGTGTTAGACTGTGTCGTTATTACGTGTTACACTATGTCGTTATAACGTGTTACACTATGTCGTTATTACGCGTTTTCCTATGTCGTTATTACGTGGTATACTATGTCGTTATTACGTGTTAGACTGTGTCGTTATTACGTGTTACATTATGTCGTTATTACGTGTTACTCTGTTTCGTTATTACGTGTTACACTGTGTCGTTATTACGTGTTACACTATGTCGTTATTACGTGTTACTCTGTTTCGTTATTACGTGTTACACTATGTCGTTATTACGTGTTACTCTGTTTCGTTATTACGTGTTACACTATGTCGTTATTACGTGTTACAATATGTCGTTATTACGTGTTACACTATGTCGTTATTATGTGTTACACTGTTTCGTTATTGCGTGTTACACTATGTCGTTATTACTTGTTAGACTGTGTCGTTATTACGTGTTACACTATGTCGTTATAACGTGTTACACTATGTCGTTATTACGCATTTTCCTATGTCGTTATTACGTGGTATACTATGTCGTTATAACGTTTTACACTATGTCGTTATTACGTGTTACACTGTGTCGTTATTACGTGTTAAACTATGTCGTTATTACGTGTTACACTATGCCGTTATTACGTGTAAAACTAGCTCGTTATTACGTGTTACACTATGTCGTTATTACGTGTTACTCTGTGTCGTTATTACGTGTTAAACTATGTCGTTATTATGTGTTACACTATGTCGTTACTACATGTCGTTATTACGTGCTAAACTATGTCGTTATTACGTGTTAAACTGTGTCGTTATTACGTGTTACACTGTGTCGTTATTACGTGTCACACTATGTCGTTATTACGTGATACACTGTGTCGTTATTACGTGTTACACTATGTCGTTATTACTTGTTACACTTTGTCGTTATTACGTGTTACACTTTGTCGTTGTTACATGCTACACTTTGTCGTTATCACGTTTTATGCTTGTGCTTTAAATATGTTTGATGTCAAAACTCGTAAGGCTGATTCAGTGTCGGTGTGCCAGTATGTCATTTGTTCTCGTTAACAAATGATCACACTTTCCACACAACCGGCTAATCTCACATGAGCACACTGATATAAAGATAAATGTACCAGTTGGGAACAACAAGTACTTTGTAGGTGATACTATGTTTGTATGTACTGTAGGTCTGAGCGTGGACAGTTGGTGTGGAGGTTTCTCGACAAATATCTCAGTATATTAACAGCTAAGGTCATTATTTTATATATAATTAGCAGATATTGAAAAATATTTGATATTCAAACAATTATTGTTGTAACTTAGTAGGCTTGCAGGCATTATTGATATTATAACAACAGCCCCATAATGACAGGTGATCGCCATCAGTGTTGTATCCATTAATTATAAAACAGAAATGACATGGGGTTAAGTCGTGAAACCCAAATCAAAGAGATTAGGCACCATCATGTAAATAACTGATATTATACATAAATCTCTATTAAATGTAGTAAAGCTTTAAACATACCAAATAGTCCAGCAAGCATAGATTTTGTAGGTACGCCTGTGTAGTTCTGGACATTCTCATCATTTTCTGTCACTTTTTCAGAAACTGGTCCCGTAGCTGATCATTGGTCCCCTCCATCTCTTTTATTCTTTCTTCCATACAAGAAATATCCAGGAAAGAAAGATCTGTCTGTATCCCATGATCAACGAACCGTGGGGATCTGTTAAGGACGGCCTCCCGTGCGTGGATTTGTTACAGATATGTTACTGCATCTGTGGTCATCTGATACATAGGTATGCCCTGTTGACAAAATGGTACATTGTAGTATTTCATGTTTTTATTTTTAGATCAGCCTTTAAATCATGGAGACATTTTGATAAAATTATGCAAAGCATCAGATCAAAAATGCAGAGATATCTATTGTTCATTGATTCCCAAATATCGTAATATTTGAATTTAGAAATACTCTTCAATTAATTATACATATGCTAAAAGAACATTATTCTCACATGTTGGCCTTCATTTACTTAAGGCTAAACGTTTCAAACCTGAAATAGAGCTGCAACTATGGCCATCATCATTTATAGAGTCACCGATGTCCTTCAAAACCTGTATCCCTGCTACAGGTAGAAACATGGGCAGTGCCAGTTCATGACTCACATCATTGGTGTTAGATTCTACAGCTACATAGACTTCTCTCTGTGGAAAAGGATACAAATTCATCTCAGTTATCATATATATAAATACATGTACAAGTTATACAAAGAGAAACTTGTCATTGGATTATAATGTACATTTTTATCTATGTTTGATGTGACAGTTATAGAGATTTAGCGCTGTCTTAGGATGTGAATGGACCAAATCTGTGACGAAAACGCAATCAGTACAATATCTGTAACAAAGCAAACAGACAAATAAAAATTGTAGCAAGATAATCTAGGTATTATAGCCTGTTTTGCTTAAACTGGTCTTGTATTGTAACATAGTATACTTATTAAGTAGACGACTGATCATGCATCACGCGCTACTGCTGTACTGCATATTTTAAAAACGATAATACATCCTGTTCCTACCTGATCTTTGTTATAGACGTAGTATCTCTACTTTTTTTTCTGGTTTCCCAAAATTATTCCTTTGAAATAAAGTTGGGATATGATTGGCGTCTGTAGGTTTCCCGTCCAGAAAATGAAGGGAGCAGACCCGATGTGAGCGGGGCGGATCATTATACAGCCACATCATCTGATCTAACCATTTCTTCCTCAACTTTGGATTTTTTTATCGAAAATAAAAATTTAAAAAAAGTATTAAAAAGACTTCCGACATGTACCCATATCTTCCCTTCTTTCTGCCGTCCAATGAACACCCGGGCACACAACATCAAAGTATATTTTGGGGGCTTCAAACTTCCCTCTGGACGCTTCAAACCGGAAGTTGGTATGTTCTACATTTCTTCCAAATCACATGACAATGACACGACTAATCTGGAAACGGATCCGGTTTGACGGCAACTGGAAACAAATATATCATGTGCAATCCATAAATCTATTTTGACACTTGATTTCAAATAAGGCATGCCGCAATCAACATGAACAATTTCCATGAATTTAATTTAAATGCATTTAAGTAATTTATTCCGCGTTGATATTCAACTGTTTTAATGCGGATGGAATGATAAGAGTAACAAAAATCTTGAATTTCTAAACAATTAATAAGGTTTCTGTTATGTGTGTGTATGGACATGACTCAACACAGATCAACAGTAATACCATGTATTCACTTGAGGTCATTTACATCAATGTGTACATGCCGCCATGCCTGTCGGAAGAGGCCAGAACGAGGCTCGCTATAGTCTATATCACATAAGTGATTGTAGTCCGTTTCAATAAACTAGTACACAACATCTCCCCTCAAGTTTCTGAGTATTATATACATACTTCATAAAAGGTATTATTAAAACAAGTAAAACTAACTCGAAAAGTTACTGACTAGATATTTTCCTAATATCTGACACAAACTATTGCATTAACTAACAAACAACATTTGACTAGAAGTCTGAATTGAACTTGAACACATAAATGAATTACATATCCATTTTCTGTGGGACCTTCGAAACCCTACCACTGCGCGTTCTAACTACACTTGGCTCAACTGTCTTTGACACGTTAGGGCTAGACACACTGACACTAACAGGCTTCCCCGGGGTGCCAACTACCATCTGACTAGAACAATTTTTAGCAAAGGATTTTAGCACAGTTTGTTCATTTGGAAAATTATGCATTCCTTCTGGCTCATCGGGTTCCAGGTTTTCAGGTTCCAGCATTAAGTGACGACGATTCCTTCTAACTGTGCCAGAGGGGCCGTTTACGAGGAATGACCTGTCTGACACTGGTTCTCTAATGGTACCACTATATCCTCCTCCTGGGCCAGATACCCACACCATATCACCAGAGCGTAGCGGTGGGCGTTCCTTAGCCCTTTGGGACCTATCAAAGTTTTGCTTCTGCAACACGCGGTGCTCGCGTTCTTTGGCTCGAAAGTCTGTCAAGTCGGGCCACTTAGGTTCCAGATTATTTGGATTTTCTGGAAGAGTCGTTCTGATTTTACGACCCATTAACAGCTCAGCTGGACTGTGTCCACATCTGAGGGGTGTCGCGCGATATGCCAACAGGGCGAGATACGAATCCTTAGAACCACCAAATAAACGTTTTACCGTTTGGACAGCCCTCTCTGCTTCTCCGTTGCCCTGAGGGTGATGAGGGCTGCTTGTCCTGTGGATGAATCCATACTTGTCTGCAAACTGTTGAAACACAGCGCTCGCGTACTGCGGTCCGTTATCGGACACTAGTGTCTCTGGTATGCCATGTCTTGCGAACATGGACTGTAAGTGCAGTACAATGTCCGGTGATGTTGTCGAACTCAATTTCGCCAACTCGATATACCTCGAGAAATAATCAACTACGAGAAGGTAGTTTGACCCTTTCCAATGAAAAAGGTCGGTGCCCAATTTCTGCCAAGGGCGTTCAGGGAATTCTGAGGGTTTGAGCGGTTCTGGAATGTCCGCCCTCTTTCTGATGCATGTAGTACAGTTCTTAACAACGTCCGCGATTTCACGATTCATTCCAGGCCACCATACAGAGTCCTTGGCGCGTTCCCTACACTTAACAATACCCTGATGACCGTCGTGTAGTTTCTGCATGATTTCAGCGCGAAGTGACGTAGGAATGACTAAACGATTTCCTCTGAGAAGCAGACCTTGACAGACCGACAACTCGTCCTTCACTTGCCAGTAGGGTCTAGTTGCGACCGAGATAGACGGCTTTTCGTATCCAGGCCAGCCGTCCTGACAGTAACTTAATATGATTCCACAGACAGAATCTTCACGGAGTTTTAGTCTTATCTCCTCCAACCGTGCTTCTGAAGCCGGTACGTTCATCAGTATACTGTCGACGTATGCTTCTACTTCCTGATGGAAAGATTCCTCCTCTGGGGGTTCTGATTGTCTTAAAGGGGCTCTCGATAGAGCATCAGCAATGTACAAAAGTTTCCCTGGGACATGGTTGATGTCATAATCATAGCGCATGAGACGCATGCGAAACCGTTGAACTCTGGGTGGTAGTTCGGATAAAGGCTTTGATCCAAGCAAAGAAACCAAAGGCTTGTGATCAGTTTCGATCTGGAAATGTATACCAACCAGTAGGTCTGAAAATTTTTCACAGGCCCAAGTCGCTGCCAGAGCCTCCTTTTCAACTTGCGCATATCGTTGTTCTGTGGCATTCATCGCCCTAGATGCGTAAGCGACTGGTTTCCAGTCCTGGTCACTGTTATCTCGCGGTTTCTGTAGTAGAACGCCTCCCAATCCATAAGACGACGCGTCTGCAGATACCTTAGTAGGAGCAGCTGGATCATAGAGCGACAACACCGGGGTGGAACTTAATTCCTGTTTGATCTGTTGGAATGCTGAAGATTGTGGCGGTCCCCATAGCCAAGTCGTGTCCTTTTGTAGAAGGTCTCTGATAGGCTTAGATTTTTCCGCGATATTGGGTGAAAATCTTCCCAGTTGATTAACGATACCCATGAATCGTCGGACTTCAGACACGTTGCTGGGGGCCTCAAATTTCAATATGGCTTGCACTTTCTTTGGGTCTGGTCGAATCCCAGTAGAGTCAATGATGTGCCCTACGAATGTTACCTGTGGTTTGGAGAACTCACATTTCTCCTCATTCAATGTGACACCAGCTGTCTCAAGTTTTTTCAACACGCTTTCAAGTCTTTGGTCATGTTCCTCTTGATTAGTACCAAATATGAGTACATCGTCCATTTGGCACACTACTCCGAGCTCACTATCAAGTAACTGTGACATGCGTCTCTGGAAGTGCTCCGGGGCTGACGAGATACCAAATGGTAAGCGGTTAAAGCAATACCGTCCAAAGGGTGTGATAAATGTTGTCAGTAATCTTGAGGTTTGTTCTAGAGGAATCTGCCAGAATCCAGCTTTCGCATCTATTTTCGAAAACACCTTAGCACCGGTCAGACTGTGTAAGGTTTGTTCCACACTTGGAAGTTGATGGTGTTCTCTACGCACTGATTTATTCAACTGAGTAAGGTCTACACATATGCGAACTCTCCCATCTTTCTTAGGTACGACCACTAGACCGGAACACCAATCTGTAGGTTCCACTACTGGAGAAATAACGCCCTGCTGTTCCATTCTCTGAAGTTCGTCCTTCACCTTGTCGAGTAATGGTAAGGCTACCCGTCTAGCCGTTGTAATAGCATAGGGCTTTGCGTCCTCTCTTAATTCAATCTTGTATTCTCCATGAAACTTACCAAGTCCACTAAATAGCTTTGGAAACTGTTTCTTTTTCTCTTCAATCTGGACTGACTGTTGATGTATGTCTGCGACTGTTTTAACCAAGTTAAGTTTCTCTATAGCAGGTCTACCTAGTAATGCTCTGTTCAAAGTTTTGATGACATACACTTCTGTTGTAGCTTGTACTCCCTTCTCTGTAGTGAGAGTGCTCATGAATTTACCCAAAACTCTTAATCGGTTTTTTCCTGGGCCCTGTAGTAGTTTAGAAGTTTTCTCTAACTCCAACCCTTTTAACTTGTTGAATGTCACTTCCGGTATGGCAGTGACGTCTGCTCCAGTGTCTATTTTAAACTCAACCGGCAGACCATCCATACATAAACTAACGGTCCATGGTTTACTGCTATCATCGATAGATCCTAGAAACTGGTATCCATCATCCTTGTACTGCTCAATTTCACTGAGAGTTGTTCTACACTTCTTCTCAAAATGTCCTTTCTTGGAACATTTCCTGCACGTGGCATTAAAAGCTGGACATTTGTCCTTTCTGTGTTTGAAACCACATCTCTGACACTCCTGGTTAGCTTGACCTTGAAACTTACTAGTGTGTGACTTATCATATTGTCTCTTACTGCCATGATGTTTATATCCTTTCTTAGAATTCTTTGACAGTGCATCAACACTAGAACTTGGGGTGGTGGTAGTAACTACAGAGTCTCTGACGACTGTTTGCTGCTTTTTTACAGCTTCACTTTGTCTCACCTGGGCCACAGCTTTCTCCAATGTCAGAGTAGCATCTAGTTGGAGCTTTTCTGATAGTTTACTATCGCGTATACCTACTACGATCCTATCTCGTATCATCTCATCCCTGAGTTGTCCATATTCGCAGTGCTCCACCAGTCCGTATAATGCTGTGATAAAACTATCAGCCGCCTCACCTTCGTTTTGTTTTCTGTGGTTAAATTTGGCGCGCTCAAATATGGTATTTCTCCTCGTGATAAAATACCCGTTAAATCTAGCTGAAACAACGGTGTACTTTTTCATATCGGCAGCACTCATTCCAAATGATTTCACGATATTTTCCGCCTCTCCTCCCATGGAGTAAATAAGGGTATTGACTTGAACAACTTCATCTTTCGTCAGTAGCTCAGACGCAATTCTAAAACGCTCAAAACGTTTAAACCAGGAAGTCCACTCTTCCGGCTTCGAAAATGTGAAGTTTTCAGGGGGTTGAACATGATATGAAGCCATGATTTGTAATATATGCAAGTCAACACGTACCCAAATGGCAAAAGTTCGTTCAGCTAGGCTCCTCTCGTCGAACACGTGGTTCAGATCTACGAACAGGACGATCGTTATTAACCACACTTTTTAACGGCATTCATCGTCAAACTGCCTCTGTGCTGTTGTAGGTTCATTTCTGACACCATGTTATGTGTGTGTATGGACATGACTCAACACAGATCAACAGTAATACCATGTATTCACTTGAGGTCATTTACATCAATGTGTACATGCCGCCATGCCTGTCGGAAGAGGCCAGAACGAGGCTCGCTATAGTCTATATCACATAAGTGATTGTAGTCCGTTTCAATAAACTAGTACACAACAGTTTCTTTCCGAAAAAAAAAGTGTAACTGATAAAAGTCCACATTTTAGACATTATACTCACTAAAATAACCAGTTGTAGACGCTTATTCATAATTTAAAACCCTGACGTTTCTCAGGGCCTTTTAACCTTTGTTTTCCGACCATGCTCTGTACTATGTTGTTCGTTCGTCAACATTCACCTTGATCTTTTAAGTTTCTAAGTCCATACGTATACACCAGGTAATGCTGATCTTTATATATATATATATAAGTGTCAAAGAAGTAATATGAACAGTATAATCCAGATAACACTGGATCCTCACATAAATGTATGGAGGATACGAATTACTTGTAATGATTATATGGGGCAAAGAAGTAATTCAAACAGTGTAAACAGTAAGGTTTGTTAAATTTTCGAGGCAATCCGCCCCTTTAACAAAACACTAAACATAACAAATACAATCACATAATATATATAAGAAGTACTGGAAATACAGTAAAATACAATAAGAATAATGTTTTAATAACTGGACAAACCACAATGAACCCTTCGGCAAACGTGGGCCGAAGGCGGATACTAGTGTGACTGCATCATGTTCAACACTAGAACGCTATGCGACCAACGGCAAAGATTTTTTGAATTCTCCCGCACGTGAAAGTATATCGAAGAGTTCAAAGACGATTCGTCCCTAAAAACTGCTAGTGGACGACATTGCATTCATATAAAATATGTTGCATTATCGTCTCTACAGTGATTGATCAAATAACGTGTACAGAGTCTGAAAAACTTTAGAAAATATGTTTTAGATCATTAGAATTATAGAGAGTGGTGTGAAAAAAATGCTTCAAATATTTATCAAGACTGAAAATATAAGAAATACGAATGCCGAAGTGTCCCTACATTACGCTACGGGAAACAGACGATTCGGACCAACTCGGACCAAGATACTTTTGCATGATGGCGGAAGGCGACTAAATGTGAGTCTCAAAGAGCAACAATGAATAGATGCCCCAAAAAGTACAGCAATTATGAAAATTTTAACAAATTGAATATTTAACTACATGAATAGTCGAATATAATGGTCAGATGGAGAGTACATCCAGAAGACGTCTTTAACGTTCGTTCATACCCCGAGGGTAGCAGGTTTGGAGATTGGTAATCCAGTATCTTTCTATGGAACAACGTTTCGTTTCATTCCAGGTAGGACAGTGATCAATGGCGATCACCTGCATATCCTTCCAACTGTGGCTAGGTAAATATATATACATTTTTGTATATATATATATATATTACTCTCTGAGTGAAAAGCTAGTGATATTCCATAGTTTTGGTATTCTGTTCTTTGTTTTAATATCTTTTGCTGCTTTTACAAGAATAGAGTTGACATACACTTTAATCGTAATATTGTCATATCGGATTATTATGAGTGCCCTTTTACGTTCCTGAAGATTAAGAATTCCGTTTATTGGATACATGATTGCAGCTACTGATGTTTGATAGCTGTACAAATATAATAACTCGCTGTTACTTCGCATGCTTGTCACTCGTGATATCTAGTCCAAAACATCACATTAAAGCAACTATAACTGAGAAGAAAGTAGGAAAACTGAGTGTGAAGGACGTAATCCAATGATATATTACTTATATAATACATACATACATACATATACATACATACATACATACATACATACAAACAAAACATGAAGATGAACTTTCACCCTTGGCTAAGAGATTATACATGAACGTGTTCTAATTGTATCATTATTTTGTTATGATACGTTACGAGATGTATTGCTATTTATAGCTTTATATAACACCAAAACAAGCAGGAAGTTAACATTCATATACAGATATACGTCCAATATGTACCAACAGAAAAAACTATTATTTGTATCCCAAAGTGACACAACATTTCTCTGGATTATCTTACTACTTCTGACAGTCGCATCGTCTTCAGGTACGTATCTACTATTTCCTTACCTCTCTACCGTTAATTAACTTATCCTACAGATATTTTATATCATGTATTTAATCTTTGACAGAGTAATGTAAATAAGCAGAGACTATGTAATGGCATTTTAGGTATATTTAAGCATTGAACGGCTGAATGCCAACTGAAAGCCGTCCAATGCTTATATTTAACATCTGCGATTTTTTAATTGTCGTGCGATTTTTTTTTGATTTTTTTTTAAATTTTCAAATTCAAATTTCAGTTGGCAGTTCATAAGCTGGTGAACTCGCAACTGAATTGGTAGGGTTATATAGTGGCAGTGCCATACAATGGTAAATATTGCTTGATAAACAACACCACCTGGTTAGATTCGAGATTTACTCAACTATGTGGACAAACAGACTCTTTTAGGAAAAACACAAGTAACCCTACCAAGCTAACCATCGGAACCCGCCCGATATTACAGATACAATGAGATACGTGTATTACACTTCGATCTAACACGTATCATAGTACTATACATGCTTTAGACAATGAAAGATGCATTTATCTTTGTTAACTATCTTACTTTATTTGATGCAACTACAATCTAACAGTGTTTAATAAGTGTAACCCACATACTTAAGTGTTGTTCAGAGTCATGTTTAAATAGAAAACGCATGCAGCGTTTGTCCGTGACGCTAATATATCTCATCCATAAAGTCATATCATTTCGAAATATGATACAACGTATAGTTTAAGTCTGAACTCAATATAAATCAGTGCCCCGATGACAAGATAAAGAATCAAAGAATTTTAAAAACAGTGTAAAAAGTGACACTTGTACAAACTTATAAGATATGAATATTTGAAATATCTTATTAAGAGTGAGTCTAACATTTAGGTCAAGCCCATCTGTGTAGTCAGGTAAATTTTGGAGTTTAACATGTACCACTGACCACTCAGGCATCAAATTCCACCAAACCTTCTACACTGATGTACCACTGACCACTCAGACATCAAATTCCACCAAACCTTATACACTGATGTACCACTGACCACTTGGACATCAAATTCCACCAAAAATTATAAACTGATGTACCACTGACCACTCGGACATCAAATTCCACCAAACCTTATATACTGATGTACCACTGACCACTTGGACATCAAATTCCACCAAAAATTCTAAACTGATGTACCACTGACCACTCAGACATCAAATTCCACCAAACCTTCTACACGGGTGTACCACTGACCATTCGGACATCAAATTCCATCAAACCTTCTACGCTGATGTACCACTGACCACTCGGACATCAAATTCCATCAAACCTTCTACACTGATGTACCACTGACCACTCGGACATCAAATTCCATCAAACCTTCTACGCTGATGTACCACTGACCACTCGGACATCAAATTCCATCAAACCTTATATACTGATGTACCACTGACCACTCAGACATCAAATTCCATCAAACCTTCTACGCTGATGTACCACTGACCACTTGGACATCAAATCCCACCAAACCTTCTACACTGATGTACCACTGACCACTCGGACATCAAATTCCACCAAACCTTATACACTGATGTACCACTGACCACTCGGACATCAAAGTCCACCAAACCTTTTACACTGATGTACCACTGACCACTCAGACATCAATTTCCACCAAACTTTCTACACGGGTGTACCACTGACCACTCGGACATCAAATTCCACCAAACCTTCTACACTGGTGTACCACTGACCACTCGGACATCAAATTCCACCAAACCTTCTACACTGGTGTACCGCTGACCACTCAGACATCAAATTCCTCCAAACCTTCTACACGGGTGTACCACTGACCACTCGGACATCAAATTCCACCAAACCTTCTACACTGGTGTACCACTGACCACTCGGACATCAAATTCCACCAAACCTTCTACACTGGTGTACCGCTGACCCCTCGGACATCAAATTGCACCAAAGCTTCTACACTGATGTACCACTGACCACTCAGACATCAAATTCAATCAAATCTTCTACACTGATGTAACACTGACCACTCGGACATCAAATTCCACCAAACCTACTCTGATGTAACACTGACCACTCAGACATCAAATTCCACCAAACCTTTTACACTGATGTACCACTGACCACTCGGACATCAAATTCCATCAAACCTTCTACACCGATGTACCACTGACCACTCAGACATTAAATTCCATCAAACCTTCTACATTGATGTACCACTGACCACTCGGACATCAAATTCCAACAAACCTTCTACACTGATGTACCACTGACCACTCGGACATCAAATTCCACCAAACCTTCTACATTGATGTACCACTGACCACTCGGACATCAAATTCCAACAAACCTTCTACACTGATGTACCACTGACCACTCGGACATCAAATTCCAACAAACCTTCTACACTGATGTACCACTGACCACTCGGACATCAAATTCCACCAAATCTTCTACACTGATGTACTCTGACCCCACGGACATCAAATTCCACCAAACTTTCTATATTGATATACCACTGACCACTCGGACAGCAAAGTCCACCAATCCTTCTACACTGATGTACCCCTGACCCCACGGACATTAAATTCCACCAAACCTTTTACACTGATGTACCACTGGCCACTCGGACATCAAATTCCACCAAACCTTCTACTCTGATGTACCACTGACCACTCGGACATCAAATTCGACCAAACCTTCTACACTGATGTACCACTGACCACTTGGACATACAATTCCACCACACCTTCTACACTGATGTACCCCTGACGACTCGGACATCAAATTCCATCATTTGACAACACTGACACCCGTAAACATATCACAGCATGTATCGAGTGATGTAGATGTGTCATTTTTGTTGTGATGATAAACCCCAATTATAGATATTTTGCCTCAATTACTTATGTTATGGTTACATGTAATGCTGGTAAATGAGTTACGAATATGAAAACAACTTTGATATTAGTATTACGCATCAATGTGTTTACAAACAAAACGTATCGGCTAAAGATTTAGTACCGACATAAGACAAATACAGAGACTTTATTGTGGTTTGATGAGGTAATATTTAGTTTTGATGTCTGTGAGTATCCAGAAAAACTTCCCAGAAGCAATGCAAATTCCTCGTTCAACTCAACCGACTCGGCCTCATTCGATTTCATTATTCTTTCCAGCTAGTTCCCGGCATGCTCGTATTTGATAGTCATCGTCGGTCATTGATTTCGAACTTCAGGTCGAGGGAAATTTTCAAAAACTTTTATCTTTAAGAATTTTTGGTCATCATCGAACATCGAGTGTTGTTTGACGGTAAAGTTTATAACCTTTCCCGTTTACTTTTGTTTTTATAGCATGAACTCATTTTAGCGAGGAATGTCCCTTTAAATATGACCATGCTACAGGTGCATGTAACATATGTCATTAGTATCACGACTTTACTAATTTCATCAGGAGGTACAGCATAGTTAATGATACCGCTGTAGGGCAAAACGCATGGAACACGTTTGATAAATTGCATTTAGCATCGTCATGACTGTACGATTGTTTGTCATATAATTAATATTGATGAAGATTTAATCAAAACCTCTTATTTCTTTATCGGAAAGATGACATTCGACATTGTCATACTTTATGTTTCTCTATTGAGACAATTGCGCGAAGTCATATATCAATTACCAAATGTAACTCTGAAGTGACAAATACGGTAAATATACTGACTCAACTCCGTTCGTACAGCCGTGTTTCAAGTGGCATAACGAGCTGTTGAAGGACAATAGGAAATGGACTCTTGTTATTATAATTGTATCAGGAAGGTCTTCACGGAAACACTCTGATTTGGTCATTTATCAAACAAACAAACATCGTTAAACCAAACAGAGACAATATATCTAAAAATAGCAACATTTTCCGAGGTGGTTATGATGATAGAGTTGACTAATGTGATTAGTGATATCATTTTTAAAAATGTAAACAAATGTCATTTAAAAGAACAAAACAAAAAGTATGGTAAATATGCAAATACACAAATCAATACCTACATAAGTAGATACATAGATAAATCAAAATACTCTACCATCATGTAACTGTTAGGTACAATTTTAGTGCTGTGCAACATATAATATGTAATATCGAATTGGTCCAACACACTATATAACACTGCCAGAAACTTTATTTACACATTGTTTCATAAGGGCATTAAGACTTTAATCATTTGAGTGTGCTGATGAGTTTAGTCGCGACAGGCAATCTTGTCTCTAAAATAAACGTGGTGTTGCATTTTAACTCAAATGTTTGCTCGTGCCATTTCATCATCAGCCAGGTCTTTCCATCGTTTATAGTTTCGATACATGTCCTTGAACCTACTCCGGATGGTGGGTCAGCAGGAGTGAACAGTTACAATATATGTCCTTGAACCTTCCCCGGATGGTGGGTCAGTAGGAGTGAACAGTTACAACATATGTCCTTGAACCTTCTCAGGATAGTGGGTCAGTAGGAGTGAACAGTTACAATATATGTCCTTGAACCTTCTCCGGATGGTGGGTCAGTAGGAGTGAACAGTTACAACATATGTCCTTGAACCTTTTCCGGATGGTGGGTCAGTAGGAGTGAACAGTTACAATATATGTCCTTGAACCTTTTCCGGATGGTGGGACAGTAGGAGTGAACAGTTACAATATATGTCCTTGAACCTACTCCGGATGGTTGGTCAGCAGGAGTGAACAGTTACAATACATGTCCTTGAACCTTCTCCGGATGGTTGGTCAGCAGGAGTGAACAGTTACAATACATGTCCTTGAGCCTTCTCCGGATGATGGGTCAGCTGGAGTGAACAGTAACAATACATGTCCTTGAACCTACACCGGATGGTGGGTCAGTAGGAGTGAACAGTTACAATACATGTCCTTGAACCTGCTCCGGATAGTGGGTCAGTAGGAGTGATCAGTTACAATACATGTCCTTGAACCTACTCCGGATGGTGGGTCAATAGGAGTGAACAGTTACAATACATGTCCTTGAACCTACTCCGGATGGTGGGTCAGTAGGAGTGAACAGTTACAATACACGTCCTTGAACCTTCTCCGGATGGTGGGTCAGTAGGAGTGAACAGTTACAATACATGCCCTTGAACCTTTTCCGGATAGTGGGTCAGTAGGAGTGAACAGTTACAATACATGCCCTTGAACCTTTTCCGGATAGTGGGTCAGTAGGAGTGAACAGTTACAATACATGCCCTTGAACCTTTTCCGGATGGTGGGTCAGTAGGAGTGAACAGTTACAATACATGTCCTTGAACCTTTTCCGGATGGTGGGTCAGTAGGAGTGAACAGTTACAATACATGCCCTTGAACCTTCTCCGGATGGTGGGTCAGTAGGAGTGAACAGTTACAATACATGCCCTTGAACCTTTCCGGATGGTGGGTCAGTAGGAGTGAACAGTTACAGTATATGTCCTTGAACCTTCTCCGGATGGTGGGTCAGTAGGAGTGAACAGTTACAATACATGTCCTTGAACCTTTTTCGGATGGTGGGTCAGTAGGAGTGAACAGTTACAATGCATATCCTTGAACCTTCTCCGGATGGTGGGTCAACTGGAGTGAACAGTTACAATACATGTCCTTGAACCTTCTCCGGATGGTGGGTCAGTAGGAGTGAACAGTTACAATACATGTCCTTGAACCTTCCCCGGATGGTGGGTCAGTAGGAGTGAACAGTTACAATACACGTCCTTGAACTTGCTCCGGATGGTGGGTCAGTAAGAGTGAACAGTTACAATACATGTCCTTGAAACCTTCACCGGATGGTGGGTGAGTTGCTGTGAACAGTTACAATACATGTCCTTGAACCTTTTCCGGATGGTGGGTCAGTAGGAGTGAACAGTTACAATACATGTCCTTGAACCTTTTCCGGATGGTGGGTCAGTAGGAGTGAACAGTTACAATACATGCCCTTGAACCTTCTCCGGATGGTGGGTCAGTAGGAGTGAACAGTTACAATACATGCCCTTGAACCTTTTCCGGATGGTGGGTCAGTAGGAGTGAACAGTTACAGTATATGTCCTTGAACCTTCTCCGGATGGTGGGTCAGTAGGAGTGAACAGTTACAATACATGTCCTTGAACCTTTTCGGATGGTGGGTCAGTAGGAGTGAACAGTTACAATGCATATCCTTGAACCTTCTCCGGATGGTGGGTCAACTGGAGTGAACAGTTACAATACATGTCCTTGAACCTTCTCCGGATGGTGGGTCATTAGGAGTGAACAGTTACAATACATGTCCTTGAACCTTCCCCGGATGGTGGGTCAGTAGGAGTGAACAGTTACAATACACGTCCTTGAACTTGCTCCGGATGGTGGGTCAGTAAGAGTGAACAGTTACAATACATGTCCTTGAACCTTCACCGGATGGTGGGTGAGTTGCTGTGAACAGTTACAATACATGTCCTTGAACCTTTTCCGGATGGTGGGTCAGTAGGAGTGAACAGTTACAATACATGTCCTTGAACCTTTTCCGGATGGTGGGTCAGTAGGAGTGAACAGTTACAATATATGTCCTTGAACCTTCCCCGGATGGTGGGTCAGTAGGAGTGAACAGTTACAATACATGTTCTTGAACCTTCTCCGGATAGTGGGTCAGTAGGAGTGAACAGTTACAATATATGTCCTTGAACCTTCTCCGGATGGTGGGTCAGTAGGAGTGAACAGTTACAACATATGTCCTTGAACCTACTCCGGATGGTTGGTCAGCAGGAGTGAACAGTTACAACATATGTTCTTGAACCTTCTCCGGATGGTGGGTCAGTAGGAGTGAACAGTTACAATACATGTCCTTGAACCTACTCCGGATGGTTGGTCAGCAGGAGTGAACAGTTACAATACATGTCCTTGAACCTTCTCCGGATGGTTGGTCAGCAGGAGTGAACAGTTACAATACATGTCCTTGAACCTTCTCCGGATGATGGGTCAGCTGGAGTGAACAGTAACAATACATGTCCTTGAACCTACTCCGGATGGTGGGTCAGTAGGAGTGAACAGTTACAATACATGTCCTTGAACCTGCTCCGGACGGTGGGTCAGTAGGAGTGAACAGTTACAATACATGTCCTTGAACCTACTCCGGATGGTGGGTCAGTAGGAGTGAACAGTTACAATACATGTCCTTGAACCTTCCCCGGATGGTGGGTCAGTAGGAGTGAACAGTTACAATACACGTCCTTGAACCTTCTCCGGATGGTGGGTCTGTAGGAGTGAACAGTTACAATACATGCCCTTGAACCTTTTCCGGATAGTGGGTCAGTAGGAGTGAACAGTTACAATACATGCCCTTGAACCTTTTCCGGATAGTGGGTCAGTAGGAGTGAACAGTTACAATACATGCCCTTGAACCTTCTCCGGATGGTGGGTCAGTTGGAGTGAACAGTTACAATACATGCCCTTGAACCTTTTCCGGATGGTGGGTCAGTAGGAGTGAACAGTTACAGTATATGTCCTTGAACCTTCTCCGGATGGTGGGTCAGTAGGAGTGAACAGTTACAATACATGTCCTTGAACCTTTTTCGGATGGTGGGTCAGTAGGAGTGAACAGTTACAATACATGTCCTTGAACCTACTCCGGATGGTGGGTCAGTAGGAGTGAACAGTTACAATACACGTCCTTGAACCTTCTCCGGATGGTGGGTCAGTAGGAGTGAACAGTTACAATACATGCCCTTGAACCTTTTCCGGATAGTGGGTCAGTAGGAGTGAACAGTTACAATACATGCCCTTGAACCTTTTCCGGATAGTGGGTCAGTAGGAGTGAACAGTTACAATACATGCCCTTGAACCTTTTCCGGATGGTGGGTCAGTAGGAGTGAACAGTTACAATACATGTCCTTGAACCTTTTCCGGATGGTGGGTCAGTAGGAGTGAACAGTTACAATACATGTCCTTGAACCTTCTCCGGATGGTGGGTCAGTAGGAGTGAACAGTTACAATACATGTCCTTGAACCTTTTTCGGATGGTGGGTCAGTAGGAGTGAACAGTTACAATGCATATCCTTGAACCTTCTCCGGATGGTGGGTCAACTGGAGTGAACAGTTACAATACATGTCCTTGAACCTTCTCCGGATGGTGGGTCATTAGGAGTGAACAGTTACAATACATGTCCTTGAACCTTCCCCGGATGGTGGGTCAGTAGGAGTGAACAGTTACAATACACGTCCTTGAACTTGCTCCGGATGGTGGGTCAGTAAGAGTGAACAGTTACAATACATGTCCTTGAACCTTCACCGGATGGTGGGTGAGTTGCTGTGAACAGTTACAATACATGTCCTTGAACCTTTTCCGGATGGTGGGTCAGTAGGAGCGAACAGTTACAATACATGTCCTTGAACCTTTTCCGGATGGTGGGTCAGTAGGAGTGAACAGTTACAATACATGCCCTTGAACCTTCTCCGGATGGTGGGTCAGTAGGAGTGAACAGTTACAATACATGCCCTTGAACCTTTTCCGGATGGTGGGTCAGTAGGAGTGAACAGTTACAGTATATGTCCTTGAACCTTCTCCGGATGGTGGGTCAGTAGGAGTGAACAGTTACAATACATGTCCTTGAACCTTTTCCGGATGGTGGGTCAGTAGGAGTGAACAGTTACAATGCATATCCTTGAACCTTCTCCGGATGGTGGGTCAACTGGAGTGAACAGTTACAATACATGTCCTTGAACCTTCTCCGGATGGTGGGTCATTAGGAGTGAACAGTTACAATACATGTCCTTGAACCTTCCCCGGATGGTGGGTCAGTAGGAGTGAACAGTTACAATACACGTCCTTGAACTTGCTCCGGATGGTGGGTCAGTAAGAGTGAACAGTTACAATACACGTCCTTGAACCTTCACCGGATGGTGGGTGAGTTGCTGTGAACAGTTACAATACATGTCCTTGAACCTTTTCCGGATGGTGGGTCAGTAGGAGTGAACAGTTACAATACATGTCCTTGAACCTTTTCCGGATGGTGGGTCAGTAGGAGTGAACAGTTACAATATATGTCCTTGAACCTTCCCCGGATGGTGGGTCAGTAGGAGTGAACAGTTACAATACATGTCATTGAACCTTCTCCAGATAGTGGGTCAGTAGGAGTGAACAGTTACAATATATGTCCTTGAACCTTCTCCGGATGGTGGGTCAGTAGGAGTGAACAGTTACAACATATGTCCTTGAACCTACTCCGGAAGGTGGGTCAGCAGGAGTGAATAGTTACAACATATGTTCTTGAACCTTCTCCGGATGGTGGGTCAGTAGGAGTGAACAGTTACAATACATGTCCTTGAACCTACTCCGGATGGTTGGTCAGCAGGAGTGAACAGTTACAATACATGTCCTTGAACCTTCTCCGGATGGTTGGTCAGCAGGAGTGAACAGTTACAATACATGTCCTTGAACCTTCTCCGGATGATGGGTCAGCTGGAGTGAACAGTAACAATACATGTCCTTGAACCTACTCCGGATGGTGGGTCAGTAGGAGTGAACAGTTACAATACATGTCCTTGAACCTGCTCCGGATAGTGGGTCAGTAGGAGTGATCAGTTACAATACATGTCCTTGAACCTACTCCGGATGGTGGGTCAGTAGGAGTGAACAGTTACAATACATGTCCTTGAACCTACTCCGGATGGTGGGTCAGTAGGAGTGAACAGTTACAATACACGTCCTTGAACCTTCTCCGGATGGTGGGTCTGTAGGAGTGAACAGTTACAATACATGCCCTTGAACCTTTTCCGGATAGTGGGTCAGTAGGAGTGAACAGTTACAATACATGCCCTTGAACCTTTTCCGGATAGTGGGTCAGTAGGAGTGAACAGTTACAATACATGCCCTTGAACCTTTTCCGGATGGTGGGTCAGTAGGAGTGAACAGTTACAATACATGTCCTTGAACCTTTTCCGGATGGTGGGTCAGTAGGAGTGAACAGTTACAATACATGCCCTTGAACCTTCTCCGGATGGTGGGTCAGTTGGAGTGAACAGTTACAATACATGCCCTTGAACCTTTTCCGGATGGAGGGTCAGTAGGAGTGAACAGTTACAGTATATGTCCTTGAACCTTCTCCGGATGGTGGGTCAGTAGGAGTGAACAGTTACAATACATGTCCTTGAACCTTTTTCGGATGGTGGGTCAGTAGGAGTGAACAGTTACAATACATGTCCTTGAACCTTCTCCGGATGGTGGGTCAGTAGGAGTGAACAGTTACAATACATGTCCTTGAACCTACTCCGGATGGTGGGTCAGTAGGAGTGAACAGTTACAATACATGTCCTTGAACCTTCTCCGGATGGTGGGTCAGTAGGAGTGAACAGTTACAATACATGCCCTTGAACCTTTTCCGGATAGTGGGTCAGTAGGAGTGAACAGTTACAATACATGCCCTTGAACCTTTTCAGGATAGTGGGTCAGTAGGAGTGAACAGTTACAATACATGCCCTTGAACCTTTTCCGGATGGTGGGTCAGTAGGAGTGAACAGTTACAATACATGTCCTTGAACCTTTTCCGGATGGTGGGTCAGTAGGAGTGAACAGTTACAATACATGCCCTTGAACCTTTTCCGGATGGTGGGTCAGTTGGAGTGAACAGTTACAATACATGCCCTTGAACCTTTTCCGGATGGTGGGTCAGTAGGAGTGAACAGTTACAGTATATGTCCTTGAACCTTCTCCGGATGGTGGGTCAGTAGGAGTGAACAGTTACAATACATGTCCTTGAACCTTCTCCGGATGGTGGGTCAGTAGGAGTGAACAGTTACAATACATGTCCTTGAACCTACTCCGGATGGTGGGTCAGTAGGAGTGAACAGTTACAATACACGTCCTTGGACCTTCTCCGGATGGTGGGTCTGTAGGAGTGAACAGTTACAATACATGCCCTTGAACCTTTTCCGGATAGTGGGTCAGTAGGAGTGAACAGTTACAATACATGCCCTTGAACCTTTTCCGGATAGTGGGTCAGTAGGAGTGAACAGTTACAATACATGCCCTTGAACCTTTTCTGGATGGTGGGTCAGTAGGAGTGAACAGTTACAATACATGTCCTTGAACCTTTTCCGGATGGTGGGTCAGTAGGAGTGAACAGTTACAATACATGCCCTTGAACCTTCTCCGGATGGTGGGTCAGTAGGAGTGAACAGTTACAATACATGCCCTTGAACCTTTTCCGGATGGTGGGTCAGTAGGAGTGAACAGTTACAGTATATGTCCTTGAACCTTCTCCGGATGGTGGGTCAGTAGGAGTGAACAGTTACAATACATGTCCTTGAACCTTTTTCGGATGGTGGGTCAGTAGGAGTGAACAGTTACAATACATGTCCTTGAACCTTCTCCGGATGGTGGGTCAACTGGAGTGAACAGTTACAATACATGTCCTTGAACCTTCTCCGGATGGTGGGTCATTAGGAGTGAACAGTTACAATACATGTCCTTGAACCTTCCCCGGATGGTGGGTCAGTAGGAGCGAACAGTTACAATACGTGTCTTTAAAACTACTCCGGATGGTGGGTCAGTAGGAGTGAACAGTTACAATACATGTCCTTGAACCTTCACCGGATGGTGGGTCAGTTGCTGTGAACAGTTACAATACATGTCCTTGAACCTTTTCCGGATGGTGGGTCAGTAGGAGTGAACAGTTACAATACATGTCCTTGAACCTTTTCCGGATGGTGGGTCAGTAGGAGTGAACAGTTACAATATATGTCCTTGAACCTTCTCCGGATGGTGGGTCAACTGGAGTGAACAGTTACAATACATGTCCTTGAACCTTCTCCGGAT
Source organism: Pecten maximus (assembly GCF_902652985.1). Classification (NCBI taxonomy): domain Eukaryota; kingdom Metazoa; phylum Mollusca; class Bivalvia; order Pectinida; family Pectinidae; genus Pecten; species Pecten maximus. The sequence continues at coordinate 30,443,604 of NC_047027.1, read as the reverse complement.
GGTGGGTCAGTAGGAGTGAACAGTTACAATACATGTCCTTGAACCTTTTCCGGATGGTGGGTCAGTAGGAGTGAACAGTTACAATATATGTCCTTGAACCTTCTCCGGAAGGTGGGTCAACTGGAGTGAACAGTTACAATACATGTCCTTGAACCTTCTCCGGATGGTGGGTCAACTGGAGTGAACAGTTACAATACATGACTTTGAACCTTTTCCGGATGGTGGGTCAGTAGGAGTGAACAGTTACAATATATGTCCTTGAACCTTCTCCGGATAGTGGTTCAGTAGGAGTGATCAGTTACAATACATGTCCTTGAACCTTTTCCGGATGGTGGGTCAGTAGGAGTGAACAGTTACAATATATGTCCTTGAACCTTCTCCGGAAGGTGGGTCAACTGGAGTGAACAGTTACAATACATGTCCTTGAACCTTCTCCGGATGGTGGGTCAACTGGAGTGAACAGTTACAATACATGTCCTTGAACCTTCTCCGGATGGTGGGTCAACTGGAGTGAACAGTTACAATACATGTCCTTGAACCTTCTCCGGATGGTGGGTCATTAGGAGTGAACAGTTACAATACATGTCCTTGAACCTTCCCCGGATGGTGGGTCAGTAGGAGTGAACAGTTACAATACGTGTCCTTTACATTGATTTTTGTTTAATCGTGGTTAATGTCAAATATGGAGGAAAATGAATAAGCATGTGACAGTGATGGAGCTTTGTTTTTGTTGACATCTTGACTCACGATTCCTAGTCGCGCACTCTCAGCTATCGGGTTAGTTTGAGCTCATATGAATGCGGATAGGTAATTACCTTCTGATTTTTAACAGACTAATTGTATTTCCCCCCATTTTTAGGTAATCTGATCCAAAGGGTCAGGATGACCTTTAACCATCTTGCTTCGTCTGTCGTCGTCCGCCGTGCGCCGTCCTTAAACTTTTCACATTTCAAACTTCTTCGCAAGTTCCACTAGTAGGATTAAGCTGAATGTTGTATTAAATGGCCCCGAGATTATCGCAAACAAGTGTTGTTTTTTTGTTGGATCGGTCTGAAATACAAGATGGCCACCATGGTCGCCATCTTGAAAAACACATTTTAAACTTCTTCTCCAGTTCCATTGGTGCGATTGAACTGACAATTGGTGAGGATTTTAAGGAAGGGGAGCCAACAAATTGTTGTTATTTTTCGGTCTCATAAAAACTTTGACATGACAGCCACAACGGCCATTTTGTAACATGACTTCTTCTCTAGTTCCAACAGTGGGATACAGCACTAACTTACCTGAAATGACCCTGAGATGGTCCTGACCATGTGTTGTTATTTTTCGGATCGGTCTGAAATCCAAGATTATCGTCATGGCCGCCTTGGCAGCCATATTGAAAAACATATTTTTAACTTCTTCTCCAGTTCCACTGGTGCCATTAAACATACAAATGGTGCTTTAGGGGAGCCATTAAAGCGGTTTTTTTGTCGGCCTCGTCAAAACTTTGACATGGCAGCCACGGGGGCCATTTTGCATCATGGTTGCACAATCATGGTTTTCCTGAACCTATTTCAAACACCTCAGGTTACACCAGTATAATTCAGCTCTAGCTTACCTGAAATGATCCTGAGATGGTCCTGACCAAGTGTTGTTTATATTCTGCTCGGTCTAAAATCAACAATGGCCGCCATGACCATTACAGGGTCACTTTACTTGCTACTGAGTTTGTATACTACAATAGTACAATGGAGTCAGATGACCGTTAATGCCATTGGGCCTTTTGTTTCTCTTTAGATCAAATTGTTCAATTCAAACGACGGAAGATTTATCGATTTTTGTTAACGGGTTGCAAAAAACTGCTTACCTCGATTGCTGTTTGTAAAAATCACGTGGTGCTCATGATCGGGTATACGTAATCACGAGTCCGTACGTCGCTACATTCTGTAAATATAGATATAGGTATAATGTATAGTTGTAGTGTGTTAACACAGACATGTGTGGAAGATAATACTCACCGACCCTCCTTTATATACTGATTTCCAGTAGGAGAATATCACTGGATTGTTTTTAGCTGTATTGAGTTTTACAATGTATTAGATCGATGTGCTATCAGTTTCGTTTTCTTGAACGAGAGTTGACACAACTTCATAGTCTCAAAGACCGTCGTGAAATGAGTCTATGCTATTAAAAACGAAAGTAAACGGGAATCTTATATTTTTCTGAACTACTAAAAGTTATAAACTTTAACGTTATACAACACTCTAAATCCGAAGATAGCCCACAGTTTTTGAAAATAAAAGTTTTTGAAAAGGTGACTTCGACCCGAAGCTAGAGAATTAATCGCCGCCAACGAATATTAATACGAGGAAATAAGGACAGGAGATAGAGAAAATCTTATCAATAATGTCAACTAGTTGGAAAGGTGGAGGAGAGTGAAGGAGGCCGTGTCAGTCAAGTCGTGTTGGAAATCGGGTTTGGAAAGTTCTGCATGATAAAGCGATTGTTGTCGCAACAGGTACGTCATGAAATTCTGCTAATGAAGCTAATGCTGTCACCCCGGAGTCCGCGTCGGCGTCCCACCCCAAAACTTAAAAGTTTTTGGAGTAAGTTTTTGGAAAGCTTGTAAGTCCAAAAGTATACACCTCGTGCCCTTCTTAATTTGTTTATACATTCATTAGAGGTCTAGGAATGATTTTATGGCAAAATAATGCAGAAAGAAATGGATTTTTTTCGCATTTTTCCATTTTGTGGACTTAACTTTTTTGGCACAAAAACTCACTTTAAACTTTTTGGAGTAATCTTTTGGAAAGCTTGGAAGACCAAAAGTATACACCTATCACCCTTCTAATTTGGTTTATACATTTATTAGGTATCCAGGATTGATGCAGTTGCAAATAATGCAGAAAAAAATTGGCATTTTGGCATTTTACCATTTTGTGGACTTTGACAAAAAAACTCACTTTAAAGATTTTGGGGGTTAGTTTTGAAAAGCTTGTAAGTCCACACCCTTCTTAGTTGGTTTATACATCCATTAGAGGTCTAGGAACGTATCATGTGACATACAATTTCAAAATGACATGCTTATACAGTACATACAAGAAAAATGAATACATAGTGTGATTGCTGCCGGCGGTGATCTTTCGCAATCATGGATTGCACTTGTATATATATACTGTGTATTTGTCTTATCTTTAGCCATTTCCTTCATTTACATTCATGTACGTGTACCTCCGTTTGTAAACAACTTTGCGCCCTTTGGTGCTCATATTTATGCGACTTTGTACACATGTAATGTTTAGGTGTAATATATATATATATATTTACTCATTAACTTGCTATGTATGTTACCTAAGCATACGTAATTTGTGTAAAACTGGCTATAATTTATAATCACAACAAAAACAGTACACCTACATCTTTGGTTAAGATATGCCATGTGGTTTTTACCGATTTGGTGATTTTTATACCGAACTGATAGTGTCACGTGATATCTAAATGAAGCTTTTCTAGTTCGGATGTAGAGTGACAGACAGAGTTTCGCGGATTTTCTGAACAAACATGATATTTATTCCGTCACAGTTTATCATGAATATGTGTGTAAGCTATTTTTTTTTCATCTTATACATTAATGACATGTGGCGTTTTAACGAAGGAATGCCCATTTGAAGATAAATGTACATGCATATTACATATATAACATCAATTATTAAAGACTAGAACACCAAATAGACATTTCAGGTCATGGCTTTATTTTCGATTTGCCCTCATCGATGAGTGCTTGGCAAAATCGACAACATTAATAATACAAACAATACAACATTTGAAATTAGTGTATAGGATAACCATCATACACAGAGACTTAAGTGAAACAGAAAAGTTGTTAATTGATCATACTATTATTAATTAATTCATCAGAAATTGATAATTACTTGAAATGTATTTGTCACAAATATATGTCTGATAATCAAGAAAACAGCATTATCTATAAATGCCTATTAATTTTTCAATCAATTAAATGCACTATCGATAAGTGCCAACCAGCAAATAAACTGCACTATCGATAAGTGCCAACCAGCAAATAATAAACTGCACTATCGATAAGTGCCAACCAGCAAATAATAAACTGCACTATCGATAAGTGCCGACAAGCCAATAGTTGATTGCACTATCGATAAGTGCCAACCAGCAAATAATTAATTGCACTATCGATAAGTGCCACTAAGCAAATAGTAATTTCTTAAACACAAATTGATAATGTTCCAGTACTATGCACCATCACTAAGTGCCAGTAGAAATCAATAGCTGTGATAACTGCAAAAAGACACTATCGATAGTGTCAAATAATCCAGATTTGACGTGGTTCCGAATGTCCTGATATATTGAACATGTTACACATACCTTACCTTGTAAACAATACAAATTGGGCTCAGGATCACCAACGAGCCAATTAACCATGAAGAAACTTTAGCAGATACCAATAGTCTATGAATTCACATTGTCTGCTTACTATACCTTCCCAAAGCACCAGGAATTACCACAATTGAGCTTGGTAAGTTACGAATGATTGTTCAGGTTTCCAATGTGGAATGTCATTTACACGTAACTGAATGCAATGCTGTTGCCCAGATGTTGATGCACCAAGTAATGTAGCCGAAATATCAATCAGGCAATTTCTGAAACACAAAACAAAACCAAGAGCAGTATCTGACAAAATAACGACCTAAATATATAGGGTTGGGTGGGTGGGATGTCGCTCATCTAGTAAGTCGCCATGACAGAAGTGACTAATATGCCACTCAACCGGAGTTATAGAATCCGGAAAATACCGGTACAAAAAATTCCGGAAATAATTTGTAGAGAAATTAAATGTACTTTGCTTTAATAAATTATTTTATTGGTGAACAATAAAATGTCTTATTAAAGACTAGAACACCAAATAGACATTTCAGGTCATGGCTTTATTTTCGATTTGCCCTCATCGATGAGTGCTTGGCAAAATCGACAACATTAATAATACAAACAATACAACATTTGAAATTAGTGTATAGGATAACCATCATACACAGAGACTTAAGTGAAACAGAAAAGTTGTTAATTGATCATACTATTATTAATTAATTCATCAGAAATTGATAATTACTTGAAATGTATTTGTCACAAATATATGTCTGATAATCAAGAAAACAGCATTATCTATAAATGCCTATTAATTTTTCAATCAATTAAATGCACTATCGATAAGTGCCAACCAGCAAATAAACTGCACTATCGATAAGTGCCAACCAGCAAATAATAAACTGCACTATCGATAAGTGCCAACCAGCAAATAATAAACTGCACTATCGATAAGTGCCGACAAGCCAATAGTTGATTGCACTATCGATAAGTGCCAACCAGCAAATAATTAATTGCACTATCGATAAGTGCCACTAAGCAAATAGTAATTTCTTAAACACAAATTGATAATGTTCCAGTACTATGCACCATCACTAAGTGCCAGTAGAAATCAATAGCTGTGATAACTGCAAAAAGACACTATCGATAGTGTCAAATAATCCAGATTTGACGTGGTTCCGCCAAAGGGAACTGTAGCGGTTAAGCTTTAACTGCTACAGTGACCACCGCCACACCAAAAAGGGGGGTGGCAGGTCCACGTCAAAAGCCATGCCTGTATTGAAAGTTGTTTAGGGATATGCCCCCCCTCCCCAGTAATAGAACTGTTCTAATGCCCCTTGTATTGTATTTAAGAATAATTCATTGCCAACTTCACTTAGGTGAACACCATCTTCAAGATACAAATCGTTGTCCAGTTTCAGGTCTGGGTACTTAATATATCCACCCCCCAGCCTATGTAACAGAAAACTAGCAGCCTCCCTGTTCATCCGTATTCTCACTTGATTTGATGCAGAAATGTCAGCTTCTTCCCCCCAATGAAATCTTGGTAATATCTGAGACCAAATCAATATTGTATGGGGCAGAAATTTAGCCAGATCCACAAGAATATCCTTAACAAAGGAGCACAGCTCCAATACAGAACTGCCTTGCCCAATGCTATTGCCCCCACAGTGAATGATTAGCATATCAGGTTGACCTTTCAAGTGCACATTTTCAACTATTACCTGTATAAGCCGGTCTAGTTTTAAACCGCCAATGCCTACCCACTCTATGTTCATCCCAATTCGTTCCATAGCTAACATGGTACCCCCAGGCCTATTTAGGGCATGCTCCTCCGCTCTGCGTATTATGGAAGATCCTACTATCCTCACATTGCAGCCATATACAAATCTGTTATCAAAACCTATCGAACAAAAGATTAACAGGACAAAGAGACCATATTATAAACTATATAATTCCTGATACAAGAGAAGCTAGCCAGTAATTAATGACAGTCAACTAATACATGGTGTATAGCGATTATTAACGAGTTATTTGCCCTTGAAATATACTGTCATTTATGCCGCTATGTGCCCTGAATGGAATAACCCGTGCAACACTTAAGCCAACTGTGGCATAACAATACTTTTTGTTCTTACATATTTGGTGAAACATGACGATCGCCATCTACCAGCCTGCATTATAGTCTCTGAATCCATTCCTAATTGAGCACAACGTGACGCACCACCTATCCTGAATGAATGTGTTTTGTAGTGGTTTGTATCAACATTGTTGAAAGCCAGTGCCTTACGGAAAACAGAGCTAAATTGATATCGTGTTAATGGTGCAGCATCCAAATGACAAAACAAAAGACCTTCAAGTTTGGGACGAACCTGTAAATAAGCCTGTAATGCACGCAGTGGGCATACTGCTATGTTTTTTGCCTTGCTTATAACTAGTTGCACAGAGTTGCCAGATTGATCAGTCTTGGAAAAACGTATTCTAAGCATGATTTTTTCATGTGACAACTGCACATCCTGAATATGTATAGCTCTGTCTGTATTTCTTCCATTGACAGTTAACTCACCTACTCTCAATAAACCCCAAAATGCCAGAAAATATGCTGCTGTGAACATCTTCGCCTCGTATATTGATTTACATACCCTTATTAAAGTTGTTGGCAATTTAACTAACATTTCAACTGACACAGGGGCACGACTATCCCGCCGAAATTTTTCTCGTCTAAACCCCTCTAACAATTTTTGAACAATAAATGTGTTAGTTGGATCTGTACCAGAATGAGTCTTAGCATAGAAGCTTATCCCACCCAAGTATGTTCTGACTGTTGAATAAGCAACTCCCTTCTTAAACATAAATAGAATAAAATTAACAATATGGGAAGTAGGGGGAGGCCAAATTGCTGGGAGCTTTGTTTGTGACCTGAACTGCTCAAAGGATAATCTTGCGTTTCTATAAGTAGACTTGGTATTATCAGCTACCGAACTATCTATCAATCTGTGGAATTCTGCATGAAAATTGTCCAGAACGCCTGTGGAATGACACAAGCCTGTTGGGATGAATCCTGGGCCAATTCCCGAAAACGCTGAAACTGCAAACGAGAGAGTGCATCTGCCTTAGCATTACTAACCCCTGGTACGTGCATTGCTTTGAACTGGACATTATGGTACATACACTCTAATAGCAAGGGTCTGATAAGGGACATAACTCTGCAGGATCGAGAAGATTTTTTATTTAAAATTTCCACCAGGGCCATGTTATCACAATGAAAAATAACTTTCTTGTTCTGGAATTCCTGGCCCCACACAAGAAGAGCAAGAAATATTGGAATCAGTTCAAGATAAGTAATATCCCTAAAAACCTCAGCCGAGAAGTCAAATTCTGACCACTTCACTACCAACCATTGTTTCTGAAAGAGTGCCCCACAACCTAATGCACTGTTGCCTGAACTGTCTGTGTACAGCTCACAACTCACGTTTGACAACCATTCCTTATCTGGGAAATAACAAACACCATTAAAAGAATGGAAAAACTTGTGTAATGTCCTAAGATCTTCCTTCAAGTTTACACCGAGACGAATGTAATGGTACGCCTTTTTGACACCCGACATGGATTCGTATATCCGTCTACAGAAAGCACGAGCACTAGGTATAGCCCTGGCACAAAATGCAACTTTACCTGCAAAGGACTGTAGGTCTGCCAACTTAATTTTTGACTTACCAAGCACTTGAGTAATTAAGGAACACAGCTCTTCTACTTTCTTTAAAGGAACCCTAACCACCATTTCCACTGTGTCTATTTCCAAACCTAGAAACACTAGACATGTTGTAGGACCTTCAGTTTTATCATCAGATATAGGGACACCCAAATTTGCACAAACCTTATCGAAAGTATCCATTAAACAAGCACATTCAGCCGAATTACCAACAGACCCCAGGAGAAAATCATCTAAATAATGTTCAATATTTGACGTTTTAGCTTGTTGACAAACATGCCACTCTAGGAAAGAAGCAAATTTTTCGAAAAGTGCACAGGATATGCTACAACCAAATGGCAAACACTTGTCTATGTAATAATTCCCACTAACTTTGTATCCTAACAAACAATAGTCACCAGGATGAATAGGGAGTAACCGAAATGCCGATTTTATATCTTTTTTACCCAGTAAAGCCCCTTTTCCTAGTTTTTGCACCATTTCCAAAGCCTTATCAAATGAAGTGTACTTAACTGATATTTTAGATTGATCTATAAAGTCATTGACACTGTTTCCTGCTGGGTATGACAAGTGAGTAATCATTCGCATGTCACCACTTTTTTTAGGAACTAGCCCCAAAGGTGATATTCTAAGGTTGCTAATGGGGAGCTTAGGGTAAGGGCCCGCAACTCTACCTAACTCTATTTCCTCCTCAAGTTTTTGTACTAGTTGAACTGGACTGTCCAAAGCAGACTTGAGATTTTGGGTTTCGATATGCTGTCTGGGGCCTAGATAATTCAAGCGAAAGCCATTATGAAAACCTGCTGCTAATTCATCAGCTATAGCTTGGTCTGGAAAATTGTGAAGCGCCTGTACCAGATTGGACACCCTAATTGGGGAATTGCCTAACTCCCATATTTTGCTGGTTGAATGTTCTGGGCCGCATTTGGTAACTGCCGGGGGAACGAAAGCGAAAATTATTCTGGTTGGCGCCCCGTAACATATGAGGATTATGGCTCTGACGGGGACGGAAGTTCTGGGATGGACCTGCCTTATTACTAGCCCAACATCTAACTGCTGCGTGATTCCCAGAGCAACGTATGCATGTGTGAGAGTAAGAGCACTGTGTACGATGACAAACACCCTCGTAATTGAAAGCATAGCATTTGCTTGAAGGTGCGGGACTGGATGTATTACTAGTAGACCTAGCCGTGCTAGAGGCAACCGACACAAACATTTGCCACAACTCATGATCAATGCTGGACCAAGTTCTTAGTGGGTTACGAACCTGGCGTAGTCTGAATTGTACATCATAATTTTTCCACCCAAAGCCATTGAAGTTTTTGGCAGCAAATCGCACGGTGCTCATATACTTAATCAACTCCTGGGCCCTTTCTGGCCATTTAACCAAATAGATACTAGTGTATATCAAAAATGCATTGGTCCATTCTTCAATATTATTGACCTTGGATTTTGCCTGGGCTACCCTCAATTGTAATGATCCATTAATGAATACTACATTTTGTCTCATACCTAGCTCAGGGTCTAAATCTAATAGTACCCCTAGGTCCAAATATTCATTTTTCCAAATTTTTTCCTTAACAGAAGCATGTACATGATCCCCTAACTGATCACTGACACTGGGAACCATTGGTGGTGGGGGGATATCTAATAATTGGTTCATACCAAAGTTAGCTGAATCCTGTTCTAGCCCCTGGTGGTCCTCCTCTGGGACCTCTTCTGGTTCCTGGTGTATGTCTTCCGGTTCCTGTTGGACCTCCTCCGGTTCACGAGGCAAAGCGTCCCTGGTAGGTGGCCTTGACCTTCTCCTCAACCTTGTATTGCCTCTCGAGGCCCTTCGTCCACGCTCCTTAGGCATGTTATAGGTAAATGGAATCTAAATCCTCGTTGAAATTCAAAAATATCCATATTAGAATCTGATATAAATCATATATTATATACTATGTCTATATGTGATCGTATGTAATTTACTTGTGTCTTGATAAGGGGGCAGATTGCCTCGAAAATTCGACAATTTACTTGTCTGTACTGTCGTTATTACTACTTGACACATATTAGTATATACATATGTATAGAGAATATAACAATCCCTTAAATGACCAGGAGATGAATCAGTTTATCTAGCGTGTTTGATTTCTGCATTAATTCGAACTTGAGCATTCTGTTTTGTTGTTGTTTATTGTTTACGGCACGTGCTCTACTTGGCTAACCGAACCTTTCTAGCAAACATTATCAGGAAATTGGAACAGTATTAGTGTTTTGTTATAATTCTGACCATGAATAAGTTACAGTTTTGTTTATTTAGTTTAATTTCATATAACAGTACAACACATGTACGAGTGCGGTGTAAATGTTTCCCTTCTAAATAAACTTGATAAGATTATTTCAATATTCCAGATTAAATCTAAAACCGATGTGCTGAAACCTACATGTAGCCTATGACATCATCAATAGGCCTAAACCACTTTTCGCATATTGGAAATTTGGCGTGACCCCGTATAGGACACATTTTAAACCGTGGTGTATTAATCATAACATCAACCCACGACATTTAAATGCCATTCCGAATATGCACACATGTTCTTACTCGTTTCGACCACATCCTTTGTCTTTGAACCAAAATACATATCTAGAATGATATATAGGCTAATCAGCTATTACAAATTGAAATGATACTACCTTACCACACTGTATACAATACCGATTACTTGGATTGAATTTGCCGATCTCGTTGATGTCGCTCATCTAGTAAGTCGCCATGACAGAAGTGACTAATATGCCACTCAACCGGAGTTATAGAATCCGGAAAATACCGGTACAAAAAATTCCGGAAATAATTTGTAGAGAAATTAAATGTACTTTGCTTTAATAAATTATTTTATTGGTGAACAATAAAATGTCTTATTTCAGCAATTTGGATATTCTATATGTCTTCAGATCCTGTAAGTCTATCCGGGTCGTCTGAGTACGCTGTCCCTGGGACTGAGTTTACACTGACGTGTGATGTACCAGAGGAGGCCCTTTATGTCCAGTTTTACCGCCGTCCTGACGTCACTACTACAGTAGGTAGTGTACAAGTATATCGTGCCCAATGTTACAATACCAAAGCCAGCCCCACCGTCCCCTGTACACCGGATGTCTGTTCCTGTGTAACGTCTGGAGTATCCCGTGGTACAGTGTTCCGGTGGATCATACAGCCACAGACGGGAGACCATGGATCTGTGTGGTACTGTATACGTTCCAACTATAACCTACCTAATCTACCTACTGGAACAGTGATGACTATACACTCAACGTGGCAGGTGGGTGTTATACATGTATGTTTAATAAACCGTGGCACCTTCTTATTGTCATTGCATAACATAATGACATATCATAGTATTAAAACATTCAATATAATTCGATAAGAATACATTGTTTTTGAATATGTATAGAGTTATATACATTCTATAACTGATAAGAAAAACACGTCATACATTTTCACAAATAAATCATTAACAAGAAAGTAACATGCTAACTGTTTCATATTGGTAAAACAATGAATAAAAAATATTAAATATAGAGCTCTCGCTGTTTGGGGCACAATTTATTTTTCAGTTAATCTAAATATTGCAGCGTACGTATCGTAGAGTATCGTAGAGGATCAGACATTTTAAGAATAACTTTAATTATATTGCCGTACGCATTATATACCATTTTGATTTCTTTTCTTTATAAACCGTTTTTATCCAATATTTTTGCTGAATAATTATAGTATAAAAGCTGAAAAAAGCTCTGCAAGGATATTTGATATAAAATGTGTTTGGCCAAACAGATTGTGAAAACGGTTGATTTTGACTTTCATAGTCAAAAGGGTCAAACGTGGATAATATGTAATATATATATGTATACATGTATATATGTTAGGAGCCGGACAAAATGTTCGCCAACAGAAAATATATGTGTAATATTTTTTAATGTGAAGAACCTGACATACATACGTTTGTTGATTGTGGTAGAGTTTGATTCGAAAATAACCCTTTACAGACGGCCCCGGTACCTCTATAGCTCTGTCCCCACCCGACACTACCTACACCAGGACAGAGGGGGACACGTTACCGGACATCACCTGTACAGCGGACTGTAGACCTGGCTGTACCTTTGTCTGGACACGACCGGACAACACCAACTTTACTGTCTCACCTGTGTTGTCACTGGGACAACTGGACAGATCAGAACACGGGACGTACAGGTGTACTGCTAGGAATGTTGTCGGGGAGTCGACTATAATAACTAGTGTTACTGTACAGTGTAAGTAACTAGGAATGTTGTCTGGGAGTCGACTAAAATAACTAGTGTTACTGTACAGTGTAAGTAACTGGGAATGTTGTCGGGGAGTCGACTATAATAACCAGTGTTACTGTACAGTGTAAGTAACTAGGAATGTTGTCGGGGAGTCGACTATAATAACAATGTTACTGTACAGTGTAAGTAACTGGGAATGTTGTCGGGGAGTCGACTATAATAACTAGTGTTACTGTATAGTGTAAGTAACTGGGAATGTTGTCGGGGAGTCGACTATAATAACCAGTGTTACTGTATAGTGTAAGTAACTGGGAATGTTGTCGGGGAGTCGACTATAATAACCAGTGTTACTGTACAGTGTCAGTAACTAGGAATGTTGTCGGGGAGTCGACTATATAACCAGTGTTACTGTACAGTGTAAGTAACTAGGAATGTTGTCGGGGAGTCGACTATAATAACTAGTGTCACTGTACAGTGTAAGTAACTGGGAATGTTGTCGGGGAGTCGACTGTAATAACCAGTGTTACTGTTCAGTGTAAGTAACTGGGAATGTTGTCGGGGAGTCGACTATAAGAACTAGTGTTATTGTACAGTGTAAGTAACTGGGAATGTTGTCGGGGAGTCGACTATAATAACTAGTGTCACTGTACAGTGTAAGTAACTGGGAATGTTGTCGGGGAGTCGACTGTAATAACCAGTGTTACTGTACAGTGTAAGTAACTAGTAATGTTGTCGGGGAGTCGACTATAATAACCAGTAATACAGTTAGCAAATGGGTAATGAGGGCGATAGTAATTTTGTCAGCTCCGAAGCAACCGTTGTTGATGAGGGGCTGACAAAATTATTATTGCCCGAATTACCCCATTTGATAACTGTTTTATTATACCTTTACATTTTTTTTCTCTATAGAGATTTTGTGCTGGTATGAGAATCTGCTATATAGTCCTCCAATAACTTGACAGACGTTTGTATGACCCTTTTAGTGTTCTGGCTATCTCTGTCCGTTAATAAGGACTCGATCTCTACGTCTGTGGCGTTTTAAAAACGCGTGTGTTGATCCGTGTTTGACAGTTTCGAGTGAGAAAACAAAATGTTAGGCTACCGTTTGCAACAGTAAAAAATCTGTGTCAATTAAGCGCTTACATTTCGTTGTGTCTTTCAAACGTTCTGACGACGTTGCAGCAGCGGTGTGACAGTTCGCCGTGT